>NC_089820.1:27097923-27247923 GCF_029633855.1 Hoplias malabaricus
CAACCACCTGGGACACCCTTCCAATCTCACTGCAACATCTAAATATTTAAAGGAAAAGTAGAAGCGGTTACTGCATTAAACAGGAACACAAACATCTCTGGGCTCATTGTAGTCATTCTGGGTTCTCTTGTCAATCCTCATCTACCTTTCCAGAACCTTCTGCAGTGAACCTGCCCAGCTGTGGTCCATTAACTAGTGAACATCTGTTCGGTGTGTTCATTTTCTGTCTCCAGGCATCTAACCCCATTGATGTAGCAGCGAGACCAGGAGCGGTTCCTCATACACTGCTGCAGAAGGACCCACGGGTGCGTTACCCACAATCCTCTACTTCACACATACATTTACACTCACACATTAGTTTAGCGGCGAGCCGTGGGTTTTTGAAACGGATCTTCAGTTCGGGTCAAGAGGCTCACATGCGCAGTAACGTACAGTAATTCCGTAACTCTGTTAGCACACCGAAGGGATTTCTACTTCTTTAGCACTGGGCGTCTGTTCTGGATTCAGCACAAACTTCTGAAGCTACAGAAATTAAACAAATAGTTTTTTCCTTCCTCAATTTTTATGTACAGCACTGAGATAAAGTCTTAGGCACCTAAGATGATTACTATTGTTATTTAAAGGGATTTATCTTCTCTGTAAACGTGGTGCTTGTAGAAAACTGTACACAATTACAATAAACACAATAAAAAACATAAATACAGTAAAATTTAAAAGATTTGTTTCTAAAAATAGTTTCTTTATTGTGAGCGAGTGTGAAGAAAAATTTATTAATAATAATAATAATAAAAATAATAATAATAATAATAATAATAATAATAATATGTCAAAATTTAATATATTTCTTAATTTCAGGTGATAACGATATAATTTCAGTTTCGAAAAACAATATAAAAGCCACAGAAAAAAACGCCCCAAAATGAAAGTAGAAACATGACATCACCATCAAACATTAACCTCTTGGCTTTTTCAATGTTAATATTTTGAAACTAATTTTAAAACTGCGTGCAAAAGAACTGACGTCAGCGCCCTCTAATGACCGTCAGTCAGTGACAGACGCGGTAAAAAACGAATACTGAAGTGTTACCAATGGGTCTCAGAATAAACAGCAGTGTGGGCTGTGGAGCAGATGATTAAATCCCAGAGGAAAATATGATTGAGTCAGTTTTGGGAGTGTTACTGAGTGTCTCCTGTTTTTGTTTTCCTCTGCAGGTAACGGATCCGTTCCGGACGTCGGTGAGAGTAAGATCTGGATGTTCCCCGTGTCTCTGCAGTGTCTGATATTCAAGGCTTTTATGTTAAGTCTCTCATTTTTCTTGTAAAACCCTCTTAAGCCCTGTCTGTCTGGTTTCCTTTGTGCAGAAGCCGGGGAAATGGTGCGCGGTTCACGTCCAGATCGCCTGGCAGATCTACCACCATCAGCAGAAGATGAAGGTGAGACCCTCGCAGTAAACCCAGCTCTTTTCGTCTCTGTTCTCAGTCGGCGGGATCTGTTTCATATGGATTGCAACAAACTGAGAGAGAATGTTTTACCAAAACTCTTATTATGAAGTTCCAGGAGGCCACCCTTTGGTTTACAGGCGATTAAAGGTACAGTCAGTGGTGTTAACCACCAAAAAGGAGCAAAGAAAATTTGTCAAAGTGATTGTGGGATATTATGCAGAAATAATAACAAAGTACCACTCACACGAGGGTGAGAGTGTTTGAAAGTAGTTTAGTACTGAATCGGATACAGACCTCAGATACATCCACACCACTAGGTGTCAGCTGTATAGCAGCTGGAGAGTTGGTGCTGGTCGTCTGCGTTGCGTGGCGTAGAGTGACGACTCTCTCTGGACAATCAGCTCTCTGCAAGGTTTACACGCCACGGTTTAGTCCCTACTCGACTCGCTCGGGGCTGTAGTAAGGACCCTGTATTTCTGATTGGTTGATCTGTTCTCTCTCTTTTTCTGTAGCAGATGCAGCTGGATCCGCATAAACTGGACATTAATGGTAAACTGGACCTGTTCAGCAGACCCCCGGCTCCAGGTGTTTTCCCAGGATTCCCGTATCCCCATGACCTCGCCAGACCTCTCTTCTCCTCCACGGGTCAGTAACTATCTACAAACTTAGTGTTCTTCTCCAGGCGTGTTGAGTCTGATGAACAGAGGTTAGTGTTCTCCTCCGAGCGTGTTGAGTCTGATGAACAGAGGTTAGTGTTCTCCTCCGAGCGTGTTGAGTCTGATGAACAGAGGTTAGTGTTCTCCTCCGAGCGTGTTGAGTCTGATGAACAGAGGTTAGTGTTCTCCTCTGAGCGTGTTGAGTCTGATGAACAGAGGTTAGTGTTCTCCTCCGAGCGTGTTGAGTCTAATGAACAGAGGTGAGTGTTCTCCTCCAACAGTGTTGAGTCTGATGAACAGAGGTTAGTGTTCTCCTCCGAGCGTGTTAAATCTGATGAACAGAGGTTAGCGTTCTCCTCCGATCGTGTTGAGTCTGATGAACAGAGGTGAGCGTTCTCCTCCGAGCGTGTTGAGTCTGATGAACAGAGGTTAGTGTTCTCCTCCGAGCGTGTTGAGTCTGATGAACAGAGGTTAGTGTTCTCCTCCGAGCGTGTTGAGTCTGATGAACAGAGGTTAGTGTTCTCCTCTGAGCGTGTTGAGTCTGATGAACAGAGGTGAGTGTTCTCCTCCGAGCGTGTTGAGTCTAATGAACAGAGGTGAGTGTTCTCCTCCAACAGTGTTGAGTCTGATGAACAGAGGTTAGTGTTCTCCTCTGAGCGTGTTGAGTCTGATGAACATAGGTTAGTGTTCTCCTCCGATCGTGTTGAGTCTGATGAACAGAGGTCAGTGTTCTCCTCCGATCGTGTTGAGTCTGATGAACAGAGGTCAGTGTTCTCCTCCGAGCGTGTTGAGTCTGATGAACAGAGGTCAGTGTTCTCCTCCGAGCGTGTTGAGTCTGATGAACAGAGGTCAGTGTTCTCATCCGAGCGTGTTGAGTCTGATGAACAGAGGTCAGTGTTCTCATCCGAGCATGTTGAGTCTGATGAACAGAGGTTAGCGTTCTCTTCCGAGCGTGTTGAGTATGATGAACAGAGGTTAGCGTTCTCCTCCGAGCGTGTTGAGTCTGATGAACAGAGGTTAGTGTTCTCCTCCGAGCGTGTTGAGTCTGATGAACAGAGGTCAGTGTTCTCCTCCGAGCGTGTTGAGTCTGATGAACAGAGGTCAGTGTTCTCCTCCGAGCGTGTTGAGTCTGATGAACAGAGGTTAGTGTTCTCCTCCAATCGTGTTGAGTCTGATGAACAGAGGTTAGTGTTCTCCTCTGAGCATGTTGAGTCTGATGAACAGAGGTTAGTGTTCTCCTCCGAGCGTGTTGAGTCTGATGAACAGAGGTTAGTGTTCTCCTCCGAGCGTGTTGAGTCTGATGAACAGAGGTTAGTGTTGTCCTCCGAGCGTGTTGAGTCTGATGAACAGAGGTTAGCGTTCTCCTCCGAGCGTGTTGAGTCTGATGAACAGAGGTTAGCGTTCTCCTCCGAGCGTGTTGAGTCTGATGAACAGAGGTTAGTGTTCACCTCCGAGCGTGTTGAGTCTGATGAACAGAGGTTAGTGTTCTCCTTCGAGCGTGTTGAGTCTGATGAACAGAGGTTAGTGTTCTCCTCCGAGCGTGTTGAGTCTGATGAACAGAGGTTAGTGTTCTCCTCTGAGCATGTTGAGTCTGATGAACAGAGGTTAGTGTTCTCCTCCGAGCGTGTTGAGTCTGATGAACAGAGGTGAGTGTTCTCCTCCGAGCGTGTTGTGTCTGATGAACAGAGGTTAGTGTTCTCCTCCGATCGTGTTGAGTCTGATGAACAGAGGTTAGCGTTCTCCTCCGAGCGTGTTGAGTCTGATGAACAGAGGTTAGCGTTCTCCTCCGAGCGTGTTGAGTCTGATGAACAGAGGTTAGTGTTCTCCTCCGAGCGTGTTGAGTCTGATGAACAGAGGTCAGTGTTCTCCTCCGAGCGTGTTGAGTCTGATGAACAGAGGTTAGTGTTCTCCTCTGAGCGTGTTGAGTCTGATGAACAGAGGTGAGTGTTCTCCGAGCGTGTTGAGTCTGATGAACAGAGGTTAGTGTTCTCCTCCGATCGTGTTGAGTCTGATGAACAGAGGATAGCGTTCTCCTCCGAGCGTGTTGAGTCTGATGAACAGAGGTTAGCGTTCTCCTCCGAGCGTGTTGAGTCTGATGAACAGAGGTTAGTGTTCTCCTCCGAGAGTGTTGAGTCTGATGAACAGAGGTTAGTGTTCTCCTCCGAGCGTGTTGAGTCTGATGAACAGAGGTTAGTGTTCTCCTCCGAGTGTGTTGAGTTTGATGAACAGAGGTCAGTGTTCTCCTCCGAGCGTGTTGAGTCTGATGAACAGAGGTTAGTGTTCTCCTCCGAGCGTGTTGAGTCTGATGAACAGAGGTTAGTGTTCTCCTCCGAGCGTGTTGAGTCTGATGAACAGAGGTTAGTGTTCTCCTCCGAGCGTGTTGAGTCTGATGAACAGAGGTTAGTATATTATATATATTTATATATATTATTATATTATATTTTTTTTAATTAAAATTGTAAAACATTCTAAAGTATAAATATTCTAATCATTGATAGCAGTGTAAAAGTCGGTATTAGAAGCCGTTAAATGCAGGTGGAGGTGTTTTTGAGGTGCGTGCACAGACGGTAGAGCAGTCTTTCTGATTCTGAGTGTTCCCTGCTGAAAGTGGCTCATCTCCTTGTGGAAAATCGCAGCTGAAAATGTCATGGCCTTCGGTTTGACCTCATTTAAATGGGCTGCTCTGGCGTTAAAATCACGTTTTCCTAAAGCGCGTCTGGGCTCAGGGGCTCTGTGTGATTTATAAACGTTCAGCAGCAGCTCTCAGGGCCTCGGCGGCGGTAAAGCTGAATAATGCCTCTCGCCTCCGTCTTTTTATTCCCTTTTTTTTCCAAGGCGATTTGCATGTTGTTATCCCGCCGTGGCTCTGAATACAAATGCCTCCACCTGAGCTAATTGACCGCTAGCCCTCGCTTGAAGGGCAGCATGAATCTGACTGGCCTTTAGGATGTAATTACCCGGCATTGTGTCATAAAACAAGCTCCTAATTGCCTCTTTTATTAATGATTCACTCCGAGAGACGACAAGCGGCTCGGCCCCCGAAAACAAGGGCAGACCTGACCTTCTTTTCTGATTAAATTCAGAGCCGCGAGTCCACCTTAACAGCCTCCGCTCTCCCGAACACAAACACGCTCAGAGACAGGCGCGTTTCTGCCGTCTTTATTATGTCAAGGCTAAATCAGGTGGTGAAATCAAAAAGAGAACAAGGTTTGCATCAAACCTACACATTTTTCGTGTGTGTGTGTGTGTGTGTGTGTGTGTGTGATTACAGTTATATCTTTATATATATCGTATAGCTATATAAAGTATATCAGAATGTTTAATTCAGTTTTAATGAGAGTGTTTTTTTACAAATGGCATCACAAAGTAGTCATTCTGAGTGTGTTCTGAGCCACAAGGGGGCACCATGGAGTGAGAGAAAAAATCCTTGAGAGGAACCAAAGCTGCGTTTTAATTCTGAATTTTGCTTGCTCTCGCCCACTTTCACTGACCATTCAGAAGTGCGTAGCCCCTACACCTCACAAGACCAGCTTATAAGCAAAGAGCAGCTCATAAAAAGAGAGCACCTTATAAAAAGAGAGCACCTTATAAACAGAGAGCAGTTTATAAACAAAGAGCACCTTATAAACAGAGAGCAGCTTATAAACAAAGAGCAGCTTATAGAGAGAGCAGCTTATAAACAAAGAGCAGTTTATAAACAGAGAGCAGCTTATAAAAAAGAGCAGCTTATAAACAGAGAGCAGCTTATAAACAGAGCAGCTTATTAACAAAGAGCAGCTTATTAACAAAGAGCAGCTTATAAACAAAGAGCAGCTTATAAACAGAGAGCAGCTTATAAACAGAGAGCAGCTTATAGAAAGAGCAGCTTATAAACAAAGAGCAGTTTATAAACAGAGAGCAGCTTATAAAAAAAGAGCAGCTTATAGAGAGAGCAGCTTATAAACAGTGTTTTAATAAAGAGCAGTGTATAAAGAAAGATCATTAAATAAAGAACAGTATATTCACAAAGAGCATTAAATAAAGAGCAGTGTATAAACAAAGAGCAGTAAATAAAGAGCGGTGTATAAATAAAGAGCAGTACATAAACAAAGAGCAATAAATAAAGAGCAGTATATAAACAAAGAGCAGTAAATAAAGAGCGGTGTATAAATAAAGAGCAGTACATAAACAAAGAGCAATAAATAAAGAGCAGTATATAAACAAAGAGCAGTAAATAAAGAGCGGTGTATAAATAAAGAGCAGTACATAAACAAAGAGCAATAAATAAAGAGCAGTATATAAACAAAGAGCAGTAAATAAAGAGCAGTGTATAAACAAAGAGCAGTAAATAAAGAGTGGTGTATAAATAAAGAGCAGTACATAAACAAAGAGCAATAAATAAAGAGCAGTATATAAACAAAGAGCAGTAAATAACGAGCGGTGTATAAACAAAGAGCAGTAAATAAAGTGTAACCGGTGCAGTGTGCTCTACCTGCTGAACAGTGGTGCATCTTAAAGTAACAGTCAGCTACATTGTCTCAGGACTTTTCTCACTGGTCACCTGTTACCTGTTTGTGGGCGGAGTCTGGTTCTCTCTCTGCTATTGGTCCAGTTGGTAATAACGTCCTGTTTTTCCTCCAGTCGGAGCTGGTCACCCTGCTGCGTCTCCATACGGTCCTGTCCCCCATCACAGCGGCTTCCTGCCCCCCTCGCATTTGGCAGGTATGCGTAAGTAAAAATTTCCATTTGTTTTTATTTCTCTTTGTGCAGACTCCCGCCACAGGGGACACTCTGGGACTGGCTGTGTACTGCAGTGTTTAGAAGCGTCAGTCTGTACACGTCCAGCAAACAAACAAACAAAACCATTACAGCCTGATTACATAGTCACTCCAAATAAATGAATCAATGAATGAATGAGACAGTCACAGCCTACACAGCACAGGCCCACAGTCTGATTACACAGCGAACACCAGACGAACCAACCAACGAATAAATGAGCAACAATTGCACGCTGAACACTTAAAGAAACACTACGTCATATTTTTACCTTAAAATCACAGCTTCAAAATCACTGTGATGATCCACTGAGCTGTAACAGGGAGAATACAGCCTCTGTCGTTGCTACTCCAGGCTCAGCACCGCAGAAACTACACTATGTAATTTGTGGAGGCGGGTAGGAAACCACCCCTCGCGCTCCCTCTCCATTGATTTCATTAGAGTGCTGTAAAAATAAATTACACTGGAGTCTTAGTGTTCCTTTATGTATGTGTTCCTGTGTGTTCTGACGTTCTCGTGTTCTTGCTTTATGTCGTTTTCCACGGTTGGAGTTCTGTTTCAGTTCTGAAGAACAGTTAAAGTACCCCAATGTGGTTCTCGCGCCGACCTTCTGTTAATGAAAGTCCTATCATTCACAGCAGTATCATGACCCTGTTCCGGCGAGGAGACTTCTCACGAATGTTTTCCTAGAGAACTCAGGTCCATTCTGTGTCAGTCCATCATAGGTTAATTATCTAGAACACAGCAAATGAACAAACCATCACAGACTGACAGCGTCACACGTGCCAAAGGACCAGACAAAGGAATGGATGAACGAGTGAAACTGTCCTAGTCGAACTTCAGGAAACAAACGAACGAGACCGTCATAGTGCGACTAAACCACAGAACAAACAAACACCATTAAAGTCCAACTACACAGCACACGTCCATCAAATTAACGAGCGAATACAGGAGCGGTGGATGTTTGAAACTGTGGGGGTTACAGCAGGGGGCGCTAGACCTCATTGATGTGGACTCAGCATAGCGCTGTGCGCCGCGACATAGAGCTCTACCCTTTGGACCGTTCTCAATCTGTGGTCGGGCTGAATCCGCAGATGTGGAACAGCTGGATTTCAGGGGCTGGCTGATTAGGGAAAATGTAAAATAAAAGTCTCCTTTATTGTACACACACTGTCAACTCTGTAGTTCTTTGGTTGCTCTGCATACTTTAGTGCCCCCCCCCCCCCACTTCCCCTCTGTGGGTGGTGGATCATTCTCTGTGCTGCAGTGACACTGACGTGGTGGTGGTGTGTTAGTGTGTGTTGTGCTGGTGTAGAGTGGATCAGACACAGCAGTGCTGCTGGAGTTTTTAAACCCTTCAGCTTATAAAATGAACGGTGAGTGTAGTGAAGTCAGAGTCCTGTGTTTTCTGAACTGCGGCTCATTTTCCTTTGAAGGTTGTTTCAGGAGAGAGAAGGAAGCAGGATCTGACTCGAGCGGTGGGTTCTGATTATTTCCCAGGGACCGAGAGCCTCTGAGAAAGTCAGAACATATGAAAAGAATAAATATAAATATATATCTCTTTCTGAAAAGCCTGACTCCGGGGAAATACTGGGCTTTTTGCTGTTATTTTCCGAGACCCTGGAGGTCTCTGGAGCGCTGTGAATGCCCCTGACCCGCTGAATAGGGCCCTTTATTTTTACCTTGAATTCCCCGTCGTGTTTTATCTCTCTCTCCAGCTTCCGGTGCTCCTTTTCACCCGGCAGTTTTTCAGCCATTTTTCACTTTTTCAGAAAATGATTAAAGGCCATTGTGACCCCCCCCCCACCACCACCACCACCACCACACACACACACACACACACACACACACACACACACACACACACCCACCCCACCCCCCAACAGCGAGCTTTTGTTTGGCTCCAGCACCTGGAGCTGATTTCACACACCACTCGATCCAATCTGAGTTTATAAACAGCTGACGCTCTGGGGAAATAAAAAGGAATTGATGAAAAACTCCTCAAGGATTCGGCCCAAATAAATGATAGAAAATAAATAAACACACACCTGAGGAATTCAAAAAAGCTTCAGAAAGATTAGAAAAGATGCTGTGTGTTTCTACTTCATAAAGAAAGCAGTAGCTTTATTTAAAAATAATAATAATAATTCATTATATTTTAAAGTAATTATTAGTAAAAACAATTGAATAATTAAACTCAGCCGAAATGAACAGTGAAGGAAAAGTTTTAGCTCTTGGCCTAGCAGTCCTGATTAGCCAAAGCTAACGAGCTAGAGTTAGCCCTTGGCTAAAAGCTAATACCCATGCGTGAGTTCATTCATTCCAATCATCATTTGATTAGCCTGGTAACAGTACTGCAGCTAGTACCTGCTAATGCTAATGCTAACCCTGACGGGATGTTATTAAAGGCCACAACTCCTTATATCACCATCCAGCCACACCCACCACTCCTTATGTGGACATCCAGCCACACCCACCACTCCTTATGTGGACATCCAGCCACACCCACCACTCCTTATGTGGACATCCAGCCACACCCACCACTCCTTATATGGACATCTAGCCACACCCACCACTCCGTATGTCGACATCCAGCCACACCCACCACTCCTTATGTGGACATCCAGCCACACCCACAACTCCTTATATGGACATGATGCTTAATTTAATTGATCTGTATTCAAGGTAACTCTGATGTTAAAGAACAGAGAGATTGAGAATTATTTTTCTGATTTAACTCTGAGTTTAAAGCTGAGAGCGAAGCTGAGAGAGTGAGGGAGAGAGAGAGTGAAGGCTAGAAATAGAGTAAGAGAGAGAGAGAAGGATAGAAATAGTGTAAAATAGAGAAGGATAGAAATAGAGTGAAAGAGAGAGAGAAAAGCAGACTTCTCTAATCCCTGTTTGGCATTTTGCAGATGCTTTTACTCGCCCCGGTTCCTTCGGTGGTCTCAGCAACCTTTCGGCCAGTGCCTTCGGAGGATTAGCCAACCCCTCGCTCGGTAAGGCCTGAGAAAGAGAGAGAGAGAGAGAGAAGGAATTAGCAAGAGAGAGAGAGAGATAGAGAGGGGGAGAAAGAGAGAGGGAAAGACAATGCCAACTCTCAGCTGAGGGTGAAAGGCCTGGTTTAATTTTACACTCACAGTTAAACTCCCTAATACTGTTTAATACATCCATTACAGACCTCCCTCCCTCTGCATCCTTCCCTCTGTATCCCTCTCTCTCTCTCTCTACTCCTCCCTCTCTACATCCCTCTCTCTCTACTCCTCCCTCTCTATATCCCTCTCTCTACTCCTTCCTCTCTATATCCCTCTCTCTACTCCTCCCTCTTCATCCCTCTCTCTCTACTCCTCCCTCTCTACATCCCTCTCTCTACTCCTCCCTCTCTACATCCTTCTCTCTCTACTCCTCCCTCTCTTCATCTCTCTCTCTCTACTCCTCCCTCTCTACATCCTTCTCTCTCTACTCCTCCCTCTCTTCATCTCTCTCTCTCTACTCCTCCCTCTCTACATCCCTCTCTCTCTACTCCTCCCTCTCTACATCTCTCTCTCTACTCCTCCCTCTCTACATCCCTCTCTCTCTACTCCTCCCTCTCTACATCCCTCTCTCTACTCCTCCCTCTCTACATCCTTCTTTCTCTACTCCTCCCTCTCTTCATCTCTCTCTCTCTACTCCTCCCTCTCTACATCCCTCTCTCTCTACTCCTCCCTCTCTACATCTCTCTCTCTACTCCTCCCTCTCTACATCCCTCTCTCTCTACTCCTCCCTCCCTCTGCATTCCTCCCTCTCTGTCCCTCTCTCTCTCTCTCTCTCTCTCTCTCTCTCTCTCTCTCTCTGTTGTTTTTCTCTGGTGAAGGTGATTGCAGTGAAATAGAGACTTTACAGAGACACAGTGCTCCCTGTAGTGAGCAAGTGAGAGAGACAGAGAAAAACAGAGAGAGAAAAAGTGAGAAACT
Source organism: Hoplias malabaricus (assembly GCF_029633855.1). NCBI lineage: Eukaryota > Metazoa > Chordata > Actinopteri > Characiformes > Erythrinidae > Hoplias > Hoplias malabaricus. Next base: position 27,108,731 of record NC_089820.1, read on the forward strand.
GAGGAGAGAATTGTCCATATTTCCCAGAATCTTATTCATGAATTCTCTAAATGTGGCCCAAGTCTCGGAGACGAGCCCCAACCCACAGCAACTGACACAGGGCTGTCGCCATGAGCCTCTCCTCCTCTGTCCTCAGCCCTTTACCCATCAGTGCACCTCCGCCAGGTGACCCTCACTGACAGGTGTCCAGGGCCGGAAATAAGCGAGGACAGTCCTGGGCCACAGCCACGCTTCAGTCCCTGGGACTCAGGGTTTTGGGGCACATTCAGCAACACACTCTCAGAAATAAAGTTCATTAATGTCACTGAAGCTACAAACAGTGTAGTGTATCTTTAAAGGTACATCAGTGGTGTTAGAGTCTAGGGACTCTGTAATCTTTCATTATACAACTGTGGAGAATAAAAGAACACAATAAAAGTCCTGGAGATGAAACGGGGCGAATGACATCAACACAACTTTAAAATCCACAGTTAATAAAGACTAAGGTACAGTTCTGTTCCTAATTAAAGGTGCAGTATACATTTCCTTAAGGGCACTACCACAGTGAGGTTTCTTTCTGAGAGTGTCATTGAACCCCCTCCATCCTGCCTCCGGAAGCTTGGGCAACACTGTGATGTTTTACAGGAAAAAATATCACGCCTAAATTTTATGCCAGTTTTCGAGAAACTAAATCCAATGCCACACCCACGTCTGCCCTTGTTGTGATGTCACTGGAACCTTTAAAGCAGCGATTCTCAGCTGGTGGGGACACGTTCTGGGCGGGTCATGGACGGCTTGTAAAAAATGAATACATTTTTTAAAAAATAATAAAAATTAGGAATAATTCATGCTGATTTTGTACACGTTATTTATCGTGAAAATGGTAACCACCATTCGTTTGCCAGTTACCCTTCTCTTTAAAGTTGTGATGATGTTCAGAGGCAAGACGGTGAAACATAAATATAACCCGGAGTATTTAAATGTGAGTTTTTGTTTGTTAAACACAAACACGGACAGAAACCCCAGTGTGTATCTAATGCAGAGAAGTCAAACATCTAATTTTGTGGCCTTATTTATTCTGTGCAGTTTTGATATTTAACTTTATTTCGTAAATTTTATAGAAGCAGTCGTCATGTTCCTCCTCAGTTTCTTTAAAATATGTGCCCTTGAATTGGCTGTGCACGCAAACGTATGTTTAAATGTGTCTTTGAAGGCTATTTTCCAAAAGTAAATTTGCTTGGTTTGTGTTCTATAAAAGTGAGTCGCGACGTAAAGACCATGAGACAATGTGAGTCCCGGGCTGAGACCAGTTGAGAAACTACTGCTCTAAAGTGTTTTCACCAGCTATGCTTCTAACTGTGGAAGCTAACACTGACGGAGTGGAGCTGAATAAAACTGAAGACTCTAAACAAACTTGGTCAAAACGGATTAAACAATGTGACAATTTGAGAGAGAAAAACATTGTACAGTTTTTTGTCTATGTGTTTGTGAGCGCTCAGACTGTAGCTCTCTGTGATTTATCTCGTGGTTCTCACACAAACCTCTTCCTTGGCCACTTTTTCAGGGCTGCGTCAACAAATCAACTTGTATAAAAAATCTGATCTGACAATTTAGGAATGCAAACCCAACGAGGTGTTTAGCACTGCTCCATTACAAAAATCATTTGTTTACGAGTTATACATTTTACAGTTTAGACCTTTGTAATTTCTCTCCCAAATTCCTACTTTTTTAAATATTTTTTGTGATTTTTGTCACAAATCCGATTCTATAAAAACTGGCTTATTTAGAAATCTAAACCTGACCAGTAAAGGTGAGAAAATCATAGCTGGATGGCCACCAGAGGGCGCACTACTCCAGCTACTGTAGCGCTAACCCTAGCTGTATTCAGTGTGGAGGGAGGGGCCGGCAGTACTCAGTGCTCCGGGTGGATTTTAAGCTGAAACAGGTGAAGATGTCGTGTCCTGTGTTTGTTTTTATTCCAGGTGCTAACAGTGTGTTTGGACCTAAAGAGGGTCCAGCTCTTCCTGGGTTCAGCCCCCATCACGACGCCTGGAACCGGCTCCACCGGACCCCACCGTCCTTCCCCACACCCCCAGCATGGCCCAAACCCAGCGAGCCCGAGAGGAGCAGCTCAGCCAACAGCCACGAGAGGGAGAGGGAGAAGGAGAGAGAGAGGGAGAGAGAGAAGCGAGACTCCTCCCTGAGCAAAGACGAGAAAGACAAAGACAGGTCAGTGCAGCTCAGAGAGACTGAGGATCCAATCCCAGCGGTGGACAGTGACGGTGTAAATGTAACTTGTTACTGTACTTTAATAGTTTATTGTGTATCTGTACTTTACTGGAGGACTTTTATTTTGGGGACTCACTCCATTTCAAAGTCAAATATTTCACTCTTTACTCCATAAGCAAAGAGAGCGTAATGCACCAATCAGGTTCCAGCGCTGTGTTAGAGACGCTGGGCCCAGACAGAGCTCCTCTCCAGGTCAGTGTCAGTGCAGCAGCATCCAGCACCAGCAGGAGAGCGAGTGACACAAGGACGGAGGAGAATCTGAACCTGGCCTCGTCACACATCTTCTCTGTCCCTCTTTTGGAGTTTGTTTACGGACAAAGGCCTGAAATGATTACGTTTTATTTTTAAAATTAAACTGTAACCAAGTTGCTGATGAATGTTAAACTAAAACAGCTGGTTTGCAAACTGTCATTCCACAGCATCTGGGTTCTTCCTGATGGACACAGTCTGCCTCAGTGTTTTATTAATGAGGCTCATCGAAGCCAAATTACTGTTCTTTGAAATCTTTTTATTATTATTCTCTTTGCGGTTTTGTCAATGATACTACTCCTAGGGATTTCATGCTACGGTCATGAAACTTCACACAATCATAGATCCTACACCAACTTGGGCTGTTTGTGCTTTTTCGAATGATTCGACTTACGGATTTTGGAATACGAGCTTCCAAACTGGGAATTTTTCCCATAGGAATGCATTGGCCAAAATTTCAACCTGCTCCAACTCTGTCAATTTTGAAGCTACGGCCACGGGATTTCAGACGGTTGGACCCGGGCACACCGAGACTCAGCATGTCATTTTTCAGACCTCTCGCCCACATCCGTCCCGTTTTATCCCTCCTTCAACATCACTCCATTTACTTGAATCCATCACTCCATTTACTTGTCATCACACTCTAGCTCCTCTGCCCGGAAAGTTTTTTTCACTTTTCAGCCGAACATTTCCCCTTAACTTCTTTATACTTTCACCTAGAGACTTCATTTAAATTTTAAATGGTAGAGATATTACCCCTTTCTAGCTACTGCAAACTTGGGATCGTTTGACGTTACAGTTTTTGAGTTACGAAACATTTAATTTTTGTTCAGCGCTAGGGAGGTTTTGGCTCCCATAGAGTTCAATGTATTTCAGAGTGACTCAGCAAGCAGTTTTTCAATAATTTGTTCTGTGATTAACTCGTCATAACACGATCAATTATTGCTCAAACTGCTAAATTTTTACAACAAATCGATCTCCAGAGTGTCCTTGTCGCTACGGTACATTTGGCTAAAACATTTTCAGGAAAATTTTCCGAACTACACAAGTTTGTTTGGAGGGTGGACCCCTGTAGAAATTCATTGAATTCTGGATTCAGCTGTGTGTGTGTGTGTGTGTGTGTGAGAGAGAGAGAGAGAGAGTGAGGGGGAGGGGTGTGAGGGACACATATATACAGACAGTCTCTAAGATTTTAAAGGTCATCTTTAAGGTGGAAATCCAAATAACGTTATTTTTAATGTGGACATCTTAATAAAATTGTGGGTTTCTTAAGGTGGAATTTTTTAAAAGGTGTCAGTCAAAATGCAATGGTGGTCTTTTTAAGGTTTTAAGGGTTATTTGATGTGGTCATTTTTTTAAGGTGGAAGTCTAATTTAAATGACCATTTTTTAATGTGGAATTTTTTATATGTGGTGTTTAAATTGTATTGGCAGTGTTTTATGGTTTTAAGGTTTATTTGAAGTGGTCATTTATTTGAGATAAAATTCTAAATCAAATGGGTGGTCAAATTTTAAGGTGGAATTTTTAGTAAAGTGTCAATCAAAGCAGTCTTTTTAAGCTGGTGGTATTTTAAAGGTAGTATTGGATAGATCTATAAATTTAACGTTAGCTATTAAGCAGCATATAAGCTAATGTTGCAATGATGCTAGCAACACATGACAAGCCAAGTTCACGAACTTTCACCCTCTAGTTCTTTATGATACTTTTAATAGAGATCAGTGTCAGAATCCTTAATGACACTGTAGTGAAATGTTGCTGAAATGAAGAGTAGCTCTGAAGTGTTTTTATCTGAAATGAGTCGATTAATCCAGAGTCTCATTACAGAAATGATAACAGGACATTAGAGCCGTAATAAATCATGATACTTTTATTGTCGATACTTCAGTCAATAGGAAGGAAAATGCTTTTGCATTTTACTCGAATGAAAATCTAAACAGGAACTTTTTACTGGAATCATATTTTCCTTTCTGTACTTTAACTCAGTACGTGATGTTTATACTTCGTCCACCACTGCTCCATAGAGTGGGTCCTCTGAATGGAAGTGACCATTTTTTTAAATATAGTACAGAATCTCTGACTCATCCTGGCCACAAGGTATCAGATTAGTGAAAAATCATTGGAGAAAATGCTTCTTGAAAATGTGAATATTAACATTTTCTCTTTTGCAGGGATTCTGTGGATCGCAATCGCCATAGCAACCACTCGTCTCCCGCCTCCGCTCCTATCAGCTACCAGATAAGCAACCTGATTCGCTCCAGCAGCCTTGGCTCCGCCCCTCGAGGCGACTCTGAGAAAGACGGAGCGTTAATGGCAGACGTTAAAGTGAAAGAAAGCCGATCTCCTGGGAAAGACTCCATGGAGCGCAGCGCTTCCTCAGCGGATTCCTGCAAGCCGTTCCGGCGCACCCCCTCGCCGTATTCCAAGAACATCTTGAACGAAACGGGTGTCAAGATGGGCGTTCTGATGAAGGAGGGCGACAGAGAAAGGGAGAGGGAGAGGAAGGAGAGTTTGTCATTGGTCAAGAACGACATGAAAATTAAGGAGGAGCGCAAAGAGGACCAAGATGTGGTGGTGGTGGGGTCGGAACCTGGGCATCAAGCCCCTCAGGCTCCACCCCTTTTACATACTCACACTCACACTCATCCTCATGCTCTGAATCTCCCTCACCTTCATCACCATCCTCATCCTCATTTAAATACAGCACCACCAAATACGTCCCACCCAGCGATATCCTTATCCCAGCCTTCGATAGCGCCACCTCCCTCTCCTCAGAGGAACGACCTTCCGAATGCAGCCTCTCTGCACGGTGTTCCCATGCCTCATTCCCTACCATTCCCCATGAGTGCCATGCACCAGATGGGCAGCTTAAATGTTCTGGATCGGGCACGGATGGCACCATTCATGAACGTGAACCCGCTGGCGGCCGGTCGGGAACGCCTACCTCATCCGTTTACCTCTTGGGACCCTCTTAGGGAAGCCTACAGGAACCTAGACTTTCAAAGGAGAATGGACTTTCCTGGGCATCGTTTTCCTAGCGTTTATGACCCGGAGCGGGCTTATAGAGACAGGGAATCTCACGATTACTCCCACCAGGATCATCTTCTTGAAATCCGGAGAGAGCAGGAACGTCTAAGGCAGCAGGCGGAGGAGAGGGAGCGCCTTCACTTGAGGGAGGAACTGGACCGAGCCAGGATCCACCAGCTCCACCAGTCTCCCATCGAAGGAAACCTGCCTCATATCCCGCCGTTCATCTCCCACATTGGAGGAATTCCGTATCCACGGCTGAGCCCCTCCGCGGCACTAGCCAGGACCCCACCCACGGCAGCATTAAGTGCCCCCCCACCCCTAGTCCCTGCAGGTCCTAGCATCCCCAGGACCTCCTCCCCGAGACGGACTACACCCCTCAGCGCCCAGGAACCCAGAGAGTACTCGCCTTCTCGGAACCCCAAAGAGGTGGAAGCACGGTAACGCCACAAGAGCAGGTCTAAAGACTGGAGACTGTTGACTCTGCCCCCTCGGTCCGACGTGTACAAGCCGTTTTGTGAAAGCTTTGGTGCCCCCTGGGGAAACTGTGTGGCCTGGTTACTAAGTGAGAATGAGTTAACGCATGCTCTGTGGAGAGATCACATGCACAAACAGTGAAGTGTAAACATAAACTTGAAATGGGGGAAATGGGTTTTTTTGAGGAAAACAACTGGTGCGCACCAGATACTCTGTATGGTGAGAGTCAGAGACACGAGATAATATTTGGTTCACGTTAAAGTATTCCGTACACCACAGATACACATGGTCCCTGCTCTACTGGACTCGACCCGCCTTTTCTGCTCCTCCACCCGGTGAATCAGGTCCTGGTTCTGGAAGCGGGTTCTTGTTTAGTGGCTGTTCTCTCGTGGTTCAGAGCGTGTAAACCTTGCAGAGCGCTGATTGTCCAGAGAGAGTCATCACTCTACGCCACGCAACGCAGACGACCAGCACCAACTCTCCATCTGTAAAATCTCCAGCTGCAGCAGAGATCACGTTTGTTTTTATCCGACAGCAGCTCGTAAAATTACGCCGTGGTCTTTTGAAGAGGTTCAAACGCTCCTTGGATCGGTGGCCGACGAATGAATCCTGCGAGAGCTGGACGCTGCAACAAGGAAGGAACAAACTCTACTGATCTGTCTGAACTGATGACGGAGCTGTGTTCAGTCCCAAACAACACCACAACAACAACAATCCAGTAGAGTAGGGACTAAGCAGTGGAAAAGCACCACGTTGGATTTGGTGTTGACTGCATAGCGTTCAGAATTCACTTGATGATATTTAGAGTTCACTGCCTGGGTTCTGGTGCTCACCAGCTGTTTTCCTACAAAAGCTCTCCTCCCTGCAGCAGGTAAATGGGGGAATTCTGTTAGAAGCAGATGTGTTTATTTATTTTTCTTTAGAAATTAAACAGGCGCCAAAGTCTTAGCACGTCTGTCCCAGCGCAAGCCCTTCCCCTCGAGACAGCAGTAAACCACACACACAACTGTAAAATTTGTACAAAAAATAATTCTAATGATTTGTAAAAGCACATTGGTGGAGCTTTTGTTTTGTAATGGAGCGAGGAAGCTAACGTCAGCTTCGAAACGGAGTGCGAATCGCTCGCCAAATGCGTGAATAAATTTGATATTGATATTAATATTAATATATTAATCAGTGCATTTTCCTTTTCTGTGTGAAAAGTGAGATTCTGAGTGAGTTTGTACTTTTCCGACTGCCTTTTCGTGTACAGACATTATTTTTATGAATTTATGTTGAATTTGACATCATGCCAGAGCCACTCGCCCTCCTTTTCCTCCGTATTTATCCCAGTTTTCCGCTCAGACACGTCACTGACCCTGGCGGACTCGACTAGATCAATGTTGCTGTAACTGAAGGTACCCGGAGACAGTGCTGACAAAGTGTACGATGTTACATTACCGAGTTTTCTCTTATTTTGCTTGTTTTTTGGGGTTTTGGCCTTTGAGATATGCAGATGAAGATGTATTCCGATATTCCGGTTTGCGTTCTGTAAAATCCACTGTAAATATCTTGTTGATATTCCTTGGAAACAAAAATGACATTGTAAATTTATTAGACTTTTTAAATGTTTCTAGAAAAAAGCGCCAGAGCAAAACCATGGAAACCCATCTGTCCAATCAGAGGACACGTTTTTACAAAACAAAGGGGTGGGGGGGGCGTGGCCATCATCTGCCATCTATGCAAAGTGGACATAAGGAACAGGTTCTGATTGGACGGTTGCGGATGTTCTCTCCGACAAAGAGCCGATGAAACAAACTCTAAAAGAGAAGGGAGCGCCCCCCGAGGGCCGGCGCGAGTGGACGCTGGTGGACTGTCTCTGTCGACATTGTGGTGTTGTGCAGTTGTTTTCTTAGACTCTTGTATACAAACAAACTAGTAGAGTTTAGGCGTGAAAAAAAAATGAAATGAACATTCATGGTTTAAAAATGTACGGAATAAAGGTTGGACATTATATCTGCACCTCGCCTCACTCTGTCATTCTGTGTGTGAGTGAGTGACAGGGTGAGTGTGTGAGTGACTAGGTGAGTGTGTGAGTGACTGGGTGAGTGTGTGAGTGACTGGGTGAGTGTGTGAGTGACTGGGTGGGTGTGTGAGTGACAGGGTGTGTGAGTGAGTGCCAGGGTGAGTGTGTGAGTGACTGGGTGAGTGTGTGAGTGACTGGGTGGGTGTGTGAGTGACATGGTGGGTGAGTGAGTGCCAGGGTGAGTGTGTGAGTGACTGGGTGAGTGTGTGAGTGACTGGGTGGGTGTGTGAGTGACTGGGTGAGTGTGTGAGTGACTGGGTGAGTGTGTGAGTGACTGGGTGGCTGTGTGAGTGACAGGGTGGCTGTGTGAGTGACAGGGTGGCTGTGTGAGTGACTGGGAGCGTGTGTGAGTGACTGGGAGAGTGTGTGAGTGACTGGGTGAGAGTGTGAGTGACTGGGTGGGTGTGTGAGTGACTGGGTGGGTGTGTGAGTGACTGGGTGAGTGTGTGAGTGACTGTGTGAGTGTGTGAGTGACTGGGTGAGTGTGTGAGTAACTGTGTGAGTGACTGTGTGAGTGTGTGACTGGGTGGGTGTGTGAGTGACTGGGTGAGTGTGTGAGTGGCTGGGTGAGTGTGTGAATAACTGGGTGAGTGTGTGAGTGACTGTGTGTGTGTGTGACGGTGAGTGTGTGAGTGACTGGGTGTCTGTGTGAGTGACTGGGTGAGTGTGTGAGTGACTGGGCGAGTGTGTGTGTGACTGGGCGAGTGTGTGAGTGACTGGGCGAGTGTGTGAATGACGGTGAGTGTGTGAGTGACTGGGTGGGTGTGTGAGTGACTGGGTGAGTGTGTGAGTGACTAGGTGGGTGTGTGAGTGACTGGGTGGGTGTGTGAGTGACAGGGTGGGTGTGTGAGTGACAGGGTGGGTGTGTGAGTGCCAGGGTGAGTGTGTGAGTGACTGGGTGAGTGTGTGAGTGACTGGGTGGGTGTGTGAGTGACAGGGTGGGTGAGTGAGTGCCAGGGTGAGTGTGTGAGTGACTGGGTGAGTGTGTGAGTGACTGGGTGGGTGTGTGAGTGACTGGGTGAGTGTGTGAGTGACTGGGTGAGTGTGTGAGTGACTAGGTGAGTGTGTGAGTGACTGGGTGGCTGTGTGAGTGACAGGGTGGCTGGGTGAGTGACTGGGAGAGTGTGTGAGTGACTGGGAGAGTGTGTGAGTGACTGGGTGAGTGTGAGTGACTGGGTGAGTGTGAGTGACTGGGTGAGAGTGTGAGTGACTGGGTGAGAGTGTGAGTGCCAGGGTGAGTGTGTGAGTGACTGGGTGGGTGTGTGAGTGACAGGGTGGGTGAGTGAGTGCCAGGGTGAGTGTGTGAGTGACTGGGTGAGTGTGTGAGTGACTGGGTGGGTGTGTGAGTGACTGGGTGAGTGTGTGAGTGACTAGGTGAGTGTGTGAGTGACTGGGTGAGTGTGTGAGTGACTGGGAGAGTGTGTGAGTGACTGGGAGAGTGTGTGAGTGACTGGGTGGGTGTGTGAGTGACTGGGTGAGTGTGTGAGTGACTGGGAGAGTGTGTGAGTGACTGGGAGAGTGTGTGAGTGACTGTGTGAGTGTGTGAGTGACTGTGTGAGTGTGTGAGTGACTGGGTGAGTGTGTGAGTAACTGTGTGAGTGACTGTGTGAGTGTGTGACTGGGTGGGTGTGTGAGTGACTGGGTGAGTGTGTGAGTGGCTGGGTGAGTGTGTGAATAACTGGGTGAGTGTGTGAGTGACTGTGTGTGTGTGTGACGGTGAGTGTGTGAGTGACTGGGTGTGTGAGTGACTGGGTGAGTGTGTGAGTGACTAGGTGTGTGAGTGACTGGGCGAGTGTGTGTGTGACTGGGCGAGTGTGTGAGTGACTGGGCGAGTGTGTGAATGACGGTGAGTGTGTGAGTGACTGGGTGGGTGTGTGAGTGACTGGGTGAGTGTGTGAGTGACTAGGTGGGTGTGTGAGTGACTGGGTGGGTGTGTGAGTGACTGGGTGGGTGTGTGTGTGACTGAGTGAGTGACTGGGTGAGTGTGTGAGTGACTGGGTGACTGGGTGTGTGTGTGACTGAGTGAGTGACTGGGTGAGTGTGTGAGTGACTGGGTGAGTGTGTGACTGAGTGAGTGTGACTGAGTGAGTGACTGGGTGAGTGTGTGACTGAGTGAGTGACTGGGTGAGTGTGTGAGTGACTGGGTGAGTGTGTGAGTGACTGGAGGTGTGTGTGACTGAGTGAGTGACTGGGTGAGTTTGTGAGTGACTGGGTGAGTGTGTGACTAAGTGAGTGACTGAGTGAGTGAGTGAGACTGTGTGAAAGTGTCAACTGGGGGTGGGGGATAATGGAGAGTTTAAAATCCAGAACACGGTGTTCCTCATTAAATCTGTAACGGTGTGAGGTGAGGTCTCTGATGGCAGTGATTAGTGATGTGGGGTTCTTAGTGTGTTCTGTGATCGGGGGGTGGGTGCCTGGGGGGGGGTGGTGTAGGTGAGTGTTGATGGTGGAGAGGGAGAGGGGGTGGGGCGGGGAGTCACTAATACACCATCGATTTCAGCTCAAGAGGATTCAGAGCATTTGTGTCGAAGGTAAACGTTATCGACCAGCGCTCTCCTCTCATTACAGGAAACAGAGAGAGGGAGGGAGGGAGAGAGTGTGAGAGAGAGACAGACAGGGGGAGAGAGAGAGAGACTGAGACAGAAAGAGAGAGAGGGAGACAGAGGGATGAAAGAGACTCTCCACTCTTCCGCTCGGATAACGACCCCAGAAGACCTCTCACAGCACGACCAGGAGTTAACCCCTCTGACCCAGTATTGACCCAATCTCTCTCGCCCCTCTCTCTCTCTCTCTCCTCTGCTGCTCTCTTTGTTTCTCTGTTCTTCCCCTCTGTCTGTTTCTCTTTCATTTTTTCCTTTTTCATTTTTTCTACATCTTCCTTTTATTTCTTCCTTAATCCTTCGTTTTAGTTTCTGTTTCTTCTTCTCCCTGTCTGTTTCTCTGCTCTTTCTCTTTTTTGCCCCTCTTCCATCTCTCTCCCTCCTCTCTCTCTCTCTCTCTCTCTCTCTCACTGGCCTCAGCTGTGTGGTGATTAGTTACTGAGAATCAATGATTTATCAGAAAGAGAGAGAGAGAAAAGGAAAACAAGAAGGGAGAGAGAAATAGAGGCAGAAAAATAATGATGTATCAATGGATGGAGGTAGAGAGATGTGAGGAGGAAAGAACAGAGAAGGAGCAAAATGGAGAGAGAGTTGAGTAAGAAAGGATTAGGTCCTGAGAGAAACTGGGGGAGATGGGAGCAGAGAGAGAGAGATAGAGATGGAGGAGTTCAGAGAGAGAGAGATGGGAGCAGAGAGAGAGAGAGAAAGAGATGGGAGCAAAGAGAGAGAGACAGAGAGAGATGGGAGCAGAGAGTGAGAGAGAGAAATAGAGATGGAGCAGTTCAGAGAGAGAGAGAGAGAAATGGGAGCAGAGTGAGAGAGAGAGAGATAGAGGTGGAGCAGTTCAGCGAGAGAGAGAGAGACATTGGCTGGCTGTCAGGTTTATTGGGAGAATTAAATGAGAATTGGTTTCAGTTTGACCGGTGTGTAATGGAGAGGTTTTATTCCACACACATCTGCGTCTCCTGCGGCGAATGCTAATCACCTGCTGTCTGTTTATATCCGCAGCCGGAGAGAGACGGAGACACGCACTTAAAGGTGCAATCAGTCGTTCTCACCACTGAGAAATAACCAACAGTATCCATCACAGTAATTCCGTATGATTCCTACACTGTGTTCTACAAGGTGCAGCTCATCTGAGAAGAAGAGGAGAGAGGAGACAGATACAAACCTGCCCCAGGGGAGCTCTGGCTCTCAGAACCGGTTCCGTTCAGGATTCTTAGAACCTTGGCCTCTCCAGGAATATCCACCCAAAGGCCTCTTTTCCACTGCAGGGTTAAAAAGGGGGTCTAACAGAACATCATTGGCGCGGAGAGGTACAGCACAGCCTTAGTAACCAGCCCTGCTGGAACAGGCCTATCATACGTCACCAGCGGGGGGCGCTGTGTGGCTGTGTCTGAATCAGCTCCAGAGCCAGAGATAAAGGGACAGAGTGAGGACAGAGTCATGGTTAATCCACTGTTTACAGCGCGGTCAGATCACAGTGAGATATGATACACATGTGGAAATGATGCAGAGTTCTGTCTGTTACAGTCCCAGTGTTTCACTCTGTGGCTCCAGAGCTGTCTGCTGAGAGAGAGAGAGAGAGAGTGAGAGAGAAAGAGAGAGAGTGAGAGAGAGAGAAAACCTGGAACCAGGAATAAAGAAAGCATATTCCCCTCGTCTCCACAGAGGAACACAGTTCTGTTTCTTAATGAAACGTCTGTGACCTGCTTTGGTCCAAACCCCACGAGCCCCACAGCAGTGTTCTCCCCCTGTGTAAACAGCCCTGTTCAGAACGCCCGCTTTCAGCACCTGTTCCTTTAAATGATAATGAGCCGCTCGCTGTTCACCCCGACCCCGAGCGCACAGCAGTGAGGAGCGAGGAGCAGAAGCTCTGGTTTTTAACCGTTTTCACTCTGTTCTCTTTCTTCTCCGTTTTTACTCAGTGCTCTTATTTCTCCGCGCTCGTTGTGTCTGTTTCGCTGAGTTTAACCTCGTCTTTGCGCTCTCACATAAACACAGGTCCAGCGCTGTGATTGGACAGACTCAGACGAGGGGGCGGGGCCATTCTAAAGTCTCTGCACTTGACGTCAGAAGCGGAGCAGAATCAGAACGGCTCGTTTTATCCTGTGTTTCTGACACAGGCAGCGCACAGAAAACTGACTGGGGTCTTGTTTCACAGTGTGTGGGTTGGTGGGCTCCAGATTCACACTTTAACCCTTTTAACACTTTTGTCCTCATTAAAAAACAAAATAGATTTTTTTTTCTGTGCGTTTTGCATATTGTTTGATAAAATGTTAAAATTAACCAGTCAGGGTCTACTTTTTTTTTAGACCCCACAGTGAAATACAAACTTTGTGATGATGCTTTGTAAAAAAAAATCACAAAACAAAGCACAAACATTAAATGTGAATCACTCACACTTCTCCACACACCCTTTGGACAGAGGTTGCACCTTCTCCGCCTGAGACTGTGCAGTGAAATGGGCTCCACTTTAGAATAAGACAACACTCAAAAAGGTTATAAACACAGAGAGGGAAGGGCAAGTGTGACCTGGTGTTTGCCAAATAGTGAACCCATATCCATCTACAGTTAAACCTCAGATCTTGCCGAATACTGGTGTAAACCAGTATAAACACTATAGTGGTTGGTGTGGTCCAGTGGTAACCATTGTCAAGTGAGGGGCCTGGGTTCGATTCCTGGTCCGGGCAACCAGTCTGTGCTACACCAATAAGATTCCTTGGGCAAGACTCCTAACACTGCGTTGGCCTAGCTGTAATACCAGTAACCTTGTGTGTCGCTCTGGATAAGAACGTCTGCCAAATGTCTTAAATGTTAATGTAGTGATGTATATTCAAATGATGTATAATTTAATGCCCAAATATGCGTATGTTATTAAGTGTGTGCAGTACATGGAATGACCCAATGTTCTTAAATCTGTGCCTATATAGGGGTTTTGTCTCTGTGAGAATGGAATGTTGGGTAAGCTTTCCTGGAGGTGGCAGGACAGGAAGTCCTTTAGAGTTATCTCTCTTTACCAGGACAGTAAATGAAGTATACAAAAGCCGTAGTATTCACCATATGTTGACACTGACCAAGATATAAAAGCTGAACAGTGAGGTTAACATGTCATGAGGCTACACTCCTCAGAAAGCGGTCCATTGGAGTTTGTTAAGATGCTGTTCTTTTCATTTTATTAAATCTGATTATTTTACAACGGAAGAATGTTGTCGGCGTAGAAGCCTCTTTCAGCATCTTCTTCACAATCTTGAAAATAAACAACAGTAATTATCACACCAGTCCACTAGGGGGCTATTGTACTGCTTAAGAAGTGGTGTCAAAACACCACGACGTATGAGACAGACACACAGGTTTAATCCCAAATCCCTCCATCCTCCCTCTGTAGTGCACTACACACGTCCTGAAACGACTGAATCTAGATGTTAACAATGCAGTATATATTTCTAACACACATCATTTCTATTTATTCATCTGTGTGAATCTGAACTCTAGTGCTGTCTGTGTGTGTACAGTGTAGTTCGTGACTGATGTAGTTCACTGTAGAGGGAGCGAGGAGCTGTGTGTGTACAGTGTAGTTTGTGACTGATGTAGTTCACTGTAGAGGGAGAGAGGAGCTGTGTGTGTACAGTGTAGTTTATGACTGATGTAGTTCACTGTAGAGGGAGAGAGGAGCTGTGTGTGTACAGTGTAGTTTGTGACTGATGTAGTTCACTGTAGAGGGAGAGAGGAGCTGTGTGTGTACAGTGTAGTTTATGACTGATGTAGTTCACTGTAGAGGGAGTGAGGAGCTGTGTGTGTACAGTGTAGTTTGTGACTGATGTAGTTCACTGTAGAGGGAGAGAGGAGCTGTGTGTGTACAGTGTAGTTTGTGACTGATGTAGTTCACTGTAGAGGGAGAGAGGAACTGTGTGTGTACAGTGTAGTTTGTGACTGATGTAGTTCACTGTAGAGGGAGAGAGGAGCTGTGTGTGTACAGTGTAGTTTTGACTGATGTAGTTCACTGTAGAGGGAGAGAGGAGCTGTGTGTGTACAGTGTAGTTTTGACTGATGTAGTTCACTGTAGAGGGAGTGAGGAGCTGTGTGTGTACAGTGTAGTTTGTGACTGATGTAGTTCACTGTAGAGGGAGAGAGGAGCTGTGTGTGTACAGTGTAGTTTGTGACTGATGTAGTTCACTGTAGAGGGAGAGAGGAGCTGTGTGTGTACAGTATAGTTTGTGACTGATGTAGTTCACTGTAGAGGGAGCGAGGAGCTGTGTGTGTACAGTGTAGTTTGTGACAGATGTAGTTCACTGTAGAGGGAGCGAGGAGCTGTGTGTGTACAGTGTAGTTTGTGACTGATGTAGTTCACTGTAGAGGGAGCGAGGAGCTGTGTGTGTACAGTGTAGTTTGTGACTGATGTAGTTCACTGTAGAGGGAGAGAGGAGCTGTGTGTGTACAGTGTAGTTTGTGACTGATGTAGTTCACTGTAGAGGGAGAGAGGAGCTGTGTGTGTACAGTGTAGTTTATGACTGATGTAGTTCACTGTAGAGGGAGTGAGGAGCTGTGTGTGTACAGTGTAGTTTATGACTGATGTAGTTCACTGTAGAGGGAGTGAGGAGCTGTGTGTGTACAGTGTAGTTTATGACTGATGTAGTTCACTGTAGAGGGAGAGAGGAGCTGTGTGTACAGTGTAGTTTGTGACTGATGTAGTTCACTGTAGAGGGAGAGAGGAACTGTGTGTGTACAGTGTAGTTTGTGACTGATGTAGTTCACTGTAGAGGGAGAGAGGAGCTGTGTGTGTACAGTGTAGTTTTGACTGATGTAGTTCACTGTAGAGGGAGAGAGGAGCTGTGTGTGTACAGTGTAGTTTTGACTGATGTAGTTCACTGTAGAGGGAGTGAGGAGCTGTGTGTGTACAGTGTAGTTTGTGACTGATGTAGTTCACTGTAGAGGGAGAGAGGAGCTGTGTGTGTACAGTGTAGTTTGTGACTGATGTAGTTCACTGTAGAGGGAGAGAGGAGCTGTGTGTGTACAGTGTAGTTTGTGACTGATGTAGTTCACTGTAGAGGGAGCGAGGAGCTGTGTGTGTACAGTGTAGTTTGTGACAGATGTAGTTCACTGTAGAGGGAGCGAGGAGCTGTGTGTGTACAGTGTAGTTTGTGACTGATGAAGTTCACTGTAGAGGGAGCGAGGAGCTGTGTGTGTACAGTGTAGTTTGTGACTGATGTAGTTCACTGTAGAGGGAGAGAGGAGCTGTGTGTGTACAGTGTAGTTTGTGACTGATGTAGTTCACTGTAGAGGGAGAGAGGAGCTGTGTGTGTACAGTGTAGTTTATGACTGATGTAGTTCACTGTAGAGGGAGTGAGGAGCTGTGTGTGTACAGTGTAGTTTATGACTGATGTAGTTCACTGTAGAGGGAGTGAGGAGCTGTGTGTGTACAGTGTAGTTTGTGACTGATGTAGTTCACTGTAGAGGGAGAGAGGAGCTGTGTGTACAGTGTAGTTTATGACTGATGTAGTTCACTGTAGAGGGAGTGAGGAGCTGTGTGTGTACAGTGTAGTTTGTGACTGATGTAGTTCACTGTAGAGGGAGAGAGGAGCTGTGTGTGTTTCAGACAGAGACAGACACACTGTGGGATGTTTTCCTTCAGTTGTTCTCAGTCTCTCTGGAGTGGGACACACAGGTGGTGGATCTTTATAAACGGAAATGTGCACTCCATCACCATACGGTCGCTGACCAAAGAAAAACATGTATCTCTCAAAGAGTAACTTTACAGAAGGAGAAATCTTTACTCTCACTGGAAGTCAATGTAAAAAGATTGAAATCTCATTCATAATGAGATTTACACACAGTGTGAAGGACAGCTGTTGTGTTCAACACACACACACACACACACACACAGAGAGAGATACAGGGTTTTCACTGGCCAGTTATGATATTCTCATTGTAGGCCTTGGGTGAATCCCAGTTTTCTCGTACTCCTCATATTTGAGTGTCCTCTATGAAACAGAGAGACTCTTCCAGACCCTGATACGTTGTCCGATAAAAAGCAGCACCTCAGCGATATATATATATATATATACATATACATATATATATATATATATATATATATATATATATATATATATATATATATATATATATATATATATATAATTACCCCCTTTTCACTCCCCATGAAATGAGTCTGAATTAAGCAGAAATCTCCTTTTGTCTTTGTACATTTTCTGTTTCCTCTTCAGTTCGTTTTATTTAATGAACTTAGTCTCATCCCTTTCATCATCAGTCACATTTTGTTGTAGTGTGTTGTAGTCCGTCTCTCTAGTATTTAAAGATGACACTCACCATTTAATCTAAAACCCTGTGTATAAATCTCTGAGTGTGTCTCCTCTCCGTGTGCTGCTCTGCAGTCGGTTTGCTCTGGAAACCGCTCTAATGTGTTTACGAAGCCCCAGTGTCTGTAAATGGCGTCCTGTGTGTAGTGTCTTTTTTTATAGATCTACAATTACAGACTGCTGTCCATCTGTGGCTCTGCATACTTTATTAACCCCCTTCCCCCCTGTTCCTCAGCGCTCAGGACCCCCACAGAGCAGGTGTGATGTGGTGGTGGATCATTCTCAGTGCTGCAGTGACACTGACGTGGTGGTGGTGGTGTGTTAGTGTGTGTTGTGCTGGTGTAGAGTGGATTAGACACAGCAGTGCTGCTGGAGTTTTTAAACCCCTCAGTGTCTGGACTGAGAACAGTCCACTGACCGGAAACATCCAGCCGACAGCGTCCTGTGTCACTGATGAAGGACTAGAGGACGACCGACACACACTGTGCAGCGACAGATGAGCTACTGTCTCTGACTTTCCATCTACAAGGTGGACCAACGAGGGAGGAGTGTCTCACAGAGTGGACAGAGAGTGGACACAGGGTTTAAAAACTCCAGCAGCACTGCTGTGTCTGATCCACTCTACACCAGCACAACACACACTAACACACCACCACCACGTCAGTGTCACTGCAGCGCTGAGAGAGAGAGAGAGAATAGACAGTGACAGAAACAAGGTGATTGTAATCTATTGGCTGATCTGTGCAAAGCTCGTCAAGTGGAATAAATGAGCGTGACTTTAAATGCAGTCCATTTAAAAAGCCGTTTAAAATGCCTTTGTGACTCCACATTTCCACCCAATCAGAGCGAGCCCCGGGTTCAGGTCAAGGCTGTGGCGCTGTTTGGGTAAATTCCTGATTAAGCCTTTGATGTGAGATGTTTTTCTTCAAGAAAATGAAAGCACAGAAGGTTTTTGTCTGTCTTTGTTCTTTTGTTCAGCCACAAATTTATCATCCACAGTTTGTCTCGACTCTAACAACAACCCACCCCCGCCCCCCTTCCCCCGCCCCCTCCCCCGCAAAAAACTTCCGCCGATTTTACACAATTCAGCCCCAACCTTCTACATCTGCTGATGTCTATCAGCACCGAGGAGGTCACCCTGAGGCCAAGGTGCTGCTGCAAGAACCCAGCGTTCTCCTGCACTGTAGTTTTAATCAGGGCTCTACTCTCCTGGGAAGGCTTTACACTAGATGTGGTGGAACAATGCTGTGAGGGTTTGATGGTATTCAGGTTAAACATAAACAGAACATGTGCCAGTTTTGAATAATTTGTTCTGTATCCCACATAATCCCAATGAATCTGAGACACACAGGAAAGTAAAATAAAAACGGAGATCTCATTAATGTCTCTGTAGTTTCTCCTAGACAACACTGAGATGGAAGAAGAACAGACAAAGGAGACTTTAGCACGTGTCCTTCTGCTCAAAAAAGTCTTCTGATTAATTAAACCCTACTCTCTCTTACTTTGAGTCTCATGTCTCCTTCTCGTCTCCTTTTTCTCCTATGGAAATTTTTGAGAATCACCATTATGTCTCCTGAGCCATTACAGAGTAACCAAATACATTTTTTCTCTGAGTAGGGCCCAGTGCCTCCAAAGAACACAGTTCCACTGCTCCACAGCATGATGCTGATAGGATTTACACCCGTCTGGTGGACGTTGCTCCAGTGTTCTCGTCTCATTTCATAATTTTCTGTGAAAATTAAGAAGTTATCTTTAATATCTCTGTAGTACCCTCTTAATATCTCAGTAGTACCACATTAATATCTCCATAGTACCAAATTAATATCCAGGTAGTTCCACCTTAATATCTCGGTAGTTCCACCTTAATATCTCTGTAGTTCCACCTTAAAATCTCTGTAGTTCCACTTTAATATCTCTGTAGTACCACATTAATATATCCATAGTTCCACCTTAATATCTCTGTAGTACCACATTAATATCTCTGTAGTACCACATTAATATCGCCATAGTACCACATTAATATCTCTGTAGTTCCACCTTAATATATCTGTATTTCCACCTTAATATCTCTGTAGTACCACATTAATATCTCTGTTGTACCACATTAATATCGCCATAGTACCACATTAATATCTCTGTAGTTCCACATTAATATATCTGTATTTCCACATTAATATCACCATAGTACCACATTAATATCTCTGTAGTTCCGCCTTAATATCTCTGTAGTTCCACCTTAATACATCTGTAGTTCCACATTAATATCTCTGTAGTACCACATTAATATCTCTTTAGTTCCACCTTAATATCTCTGTAGTACCACATTAATATCTCAGTAGTTACACATTAATATCTCTGTAGTTCTGTTGCAAAGTCCCTGTAGAGACACTTTAAAATCTCTGTAATGTCTCCATAATGCCTGCAGTGTCTCTTTAATACAGATCTCCTTAATATTTCATTAGTTCCTCCTTAGTGTATTTGTAATATTTTGTTAACATCTCTGTACTGGCTCCTTAATCTCTTTAGTTTCTCTTTATTATCCCTGTAGTTTCTCATGGCAGACACTGAGGTCAGATGAAGAGACAGCAGAGACTGTAGCTTGTGTCTCCTGCTGCTCAGATGTTCCTCCTTAGAGAAAGAGTACATGAAGGTCCCCTGTGTCTCCTTTTGAGTCTGAGTGGAGGTCTCGGTGGCATCTCATGCTGGGCTCAGTCCCGTTTATCTGCAGCTGAACAGAAGACAGAGCTCCATTGTTTCTCACCATTGCTCACAACCCTCTCAGGTTTGATGCTGGACACAATCGTGCCATGTCTCATTTTATCTGAGGACATGAGGCATGAAGGAGACACTTTTGAGCAGTAAGATTGTCCTGTGTGTGGTAGAGAGGCTGGAGTTTACCCAGGTTTGTCCTAAAAATAGTGGGTGGTGTTAATCTGACCTTTCGGCGCGGCTCACACACTGCGTGACGAGACGAATGAGCCGAGCGTGAGATAAGAGGCTGGAGCGCTGAGAGCGTTTGATAACAGAGCTCGTTGTTGTGATGTCGTAAATAGCTGCGTGTCTGCAGCCTCTGGAGCACCACAGAGCTGATGGAGAAGCTGATAGCCAGATGTTTTTGAACTGAGCAGCAGGTCTCACCGGGCCCAGGTCCAGAACCAGAGCCTAGGAAGACCACCAAGGAGCCAAAGTGGGCCACGGATGTGAGGATCCATCAGATATTGATTAGGATCGGCCATTTGTTCACCCAATATCTGTAATTGACTGATATTGGCCAGACAATGTCACATGGGCACTGTGTACCCTCTTAAATATAAAGGTGCCATGTAACTCAAGCTGTTTAGTTTTGTAGCACTTTAGCTCTGTGTTTACTTTCATGCAGTTAGCGCTCTCCTGAATTTAGAGTCAGTTCCACCTTAAGTAATGTAACTGTAACAGCAAAAATAAGCCAGTGTTACCCCCCTATGGAGCAGGAGTAGAGCAACATCCTCATCTCGGTTGGTGCTTTTCAGCGTTTGGAGTCTCTCCGTTGTCTAAAAATCTCCAGATGGCGTTTCTCTGCCGTGAGCAGAGAGAGAGAAAGCCTAGCACCGGACCCAGACACTTTGTTTTTTTACCCATTTACAGACACTGGGGCTTCGTAAACACATTAGAGCGGTTTCCAGAGCAAACCGACTGCAGAGCAGCACACGGAGAGGACACACACTCAGAGCTTTATACACAGGGTTTTAGATTAAAATCATGAAGGTCACCTTTAATGAATTTAAATGAAATACCCCTGCTCTAGAATGAGCACCAGATATAATCAGATGAGCGCTATGTTGTGGTAAACATTGGATACTTTCATGACAGCACCAGATACTATCGGGGGAGCACTATATATGAAGTGGTGAGCACTAGATAATATAGGAGAACCTGATATTGTCACATCAGCACTATGTTGGGAGCACCAGATAATATCAGATGTGCACTATGTTCTATGTAGGAAGTACCAGATATTATTAGTTGTGCACTAAGTAGTACGTACTATGTAGAGAGCACCTTATATTGTCAGATGTGATCAGAGTCGCACTGTACACTATGTTGTGAGCTCTAGATATTGTCAGGTGAGCACTGAGTACTACGTGGTGAGCACCTGAGAGTCTGTGGTTTCAGTACTTGGGGGTCACGTGAGGAATTGGCTAAATATTTTTCAGTGAATTGCACGTACTTATACGACTGTATATAAAAATGAACATGATTTTACAGTTATTAGTTAAACATGAATTTAAACACTTATGTTCTGTTTCTATTTTGAAATACAGTGATAAAATCTTCCTGTGGAGACTAAGAATAAATAAACATTTAGCACGTAGCATGTAGCATTACCACAGCTCCAAAGACTGGTGTTAGCTAATCCCCAGACACTGGGCACATTAGCCGTGCGACACTTCTGAACACGGACAGATAAGATAAGAGCATTGTTATCATTCCGATAGCTGATAAACACGTTTATCTTTCCCTCTTTAAAAGCTCTCGGCGGCTGCTGAACCGTTCAGCGCCGCTCAGGGCTAAAGCCTTTAAGACGGAGGAGGAATGCAGAGTGTTTGTGTTGAAACGAGTGCTTAAACCCCGGCATCTGTGATCACTTAGCCTCCATTTGTCCCACATCCGACACTGGGGCCTTGTCCCAGTCCTTACCCTAAACCCTGAGCACACTTTAACTGTGTGAGCCAGCGTCATTAAAGGTGAAGTCATTTCTACCACAAAAAAAAAAAAAAGAATGCAGCAAATAATGTCATTAATCTGTTTATTATTTTTACTTTTACAAAGTGCAGCTCACATCACAGGAAAAATCAAACTCGATGGAGTCCCTCACATAGCAACCGTCACATATTAAATAGGTCTTATCATTCTCAAATCAGAGGGTTCTTTAAGGGTTCTTTAGTAAAGGTGAAGGTTATATCTAGAACCACAGGTTCTATATAGAACCAGCTGCATGGTGAAAGCACACATTAGAATAATAGACATTAAACAATAGAACATTAGAATGTGCGGTCTGTGTAGGTTCTGTTTAGCACCAGAAATCATTCCACTGTTGTTACAAAGTCCAGCTGGATGCAACAGAAATAAAGAACCTTTTTCAAAACTGGTGCCACAAAGAACCATAATAACACAGTCTCTGTCAAACTTTAAAGCAGTGATCGCCAACCAGTCGAGCTCCAATGTCCCTTTCACACCTGTGCGGTAATCCAGGAATGTTCCGGAGTTTTCCCCGAGGAGCTGTGTGTATGAACATTAGTCCTGAACGTTACCCGGACTTTATCCTCCTCGTTCCCTGGTAAAGACTCCGGGTGAAGTCAGAGTCAGTGCATGTGAGAAAGGAGCAGGAAGTTAAACCTAAGGCATGTGTTTCATTTCCTGCTGCGAGAGCATGTCTCACGCAGAAAATCTCCCGCTGTGTGCTCCGTGTGTGAACGAACGCTCCGGGACATCTCCAGACCAGACACTCTGGAGTTTCTCTAGAGATTCTCCTGAATTCAATTGTGAAAGAGGAACAAGACTATGCTATCGATCGAGGTATTTCATGACTGCTTCAGTTATGGCATTTAAGTTACCGTAGCTGTGTCATTCTGTGTCAGTGGTTCGCTGACTAGTTAAACCAGAACATAACCCTGAGGTCACACAGGCGTCCGCAAACTCACGTCTCTGACTAATAGTGCTGCCCTGTCTGAGCCGACACAGACGCGCTGACGGTTTCAGTTTCCAGACAGAAGACATTACACAAATATTAAGTGTGAATTACAAATAACCACACAGCGGCGGTCACTCTGTACCCCAGTGTTCTGTCGAAATGTGCGAGCATAGTGTCCTTTTATAAATAGAAGAGTGGGTAGGATTTTGGGACAGGATAGAAGAAGAAAATGCACCCAACAGAAGTACAAGCAGGAGATATGCAGAGTCTAAACCCCATACGAGGGGAAAGAGGAGGTAATTAAAGGTAACTACAGCTGAGGTGATTGCTCTAAGACTGCAAGGGTAGCTCAGCTTCCCCTAAAATGTCAAAAAATAAGTGATCAAATATATACTGTTGTGTGTACATGTCATTGAATAAGTATGCACTACAACGCGCTCAACTTTTGTTCAGAATCAGCTTCTTATCACTGGTAAAGACACGGCTTTCCTCTCAATCATTCCCGCAGCTACACAGTGTTTTAAACAGTGAAGGTGCTGAGCGTCCACAGAGTTCAATAGCGAAGCAGCGAAGTGCAGCGAAACGAGACGAGTGATTGGATAAATGCTGGGCTTTGTCCCGCCCATTGGACGCTCAGCGTCTCTGGGGGTCTATGGGGCAGTGGGTTGGCCTCGGCTGGCCCGGACGCTCAGCTTCTGCATGATGATTGGATGATCTGTCTGAGGCTGAATCCCTTTTTGATTGACAGCGAAATGAGCGAATCAGCGAACCTTTGGTGTAAAGATCCGTGGGAGCATTACATTTTCATTCTGTTCTGAGTTGAACCGGAGAATTTCTTAAACCTCTTAGCGGCATTTTCTTTGTTAAAAACGACTAGCGACAAATCGAGCTCCTATTTCTGGTGGGTTTTTTGTAGCTGCTTGTGTTTGGAGACTGACTTCTATCACTCTTTCTGACTTCTATCGCAGTTTCTGTCCAGCGGGTGCTGCTGAGCCCCTCCACCGTCACAAAGCACTCACAGGCGGATACACTTCACATGGGCCAAGGCCGTTTAAGCAGCCTAGCTCTGCAGGCCATTGAGAGGACACTAGTCAAGTCCCTGGAAAAGACGCCTTGTTGGTACGACAGGGTCACAGATCATTTTCTTAAAAAGGAACGGAGGGTAGAATTTACGTATAAATAAACCGACACATTTTATGATGTAGGCCGAAATTGAGCTTCCCCTCCTTGAAAGACCAGCATCCGCCACTGAACTACAGTGATGATAAACTGTTTATAAATGTGTAATGCTTTAGCACGTCTGATTCACTGTGTACAGTTGTGGAAAACTGAAGGAAATAACAGTGAGCTCTGATTGTGTAATGCACTGGGGGACAACAGATTAATCATGAAAAACACAGGAAAACATTCAGAACGGTGGGTCTGAGCCTGCGCAGAGCTGCTGTGGGACGGGTATCGACAGGTAACTCTTCGTCAGAGCCCCTGTGTAACTCTTACACACAGTGTACAGCCTCAGAGTCCCACCACTGCCCACACTCAGCTGTACATCAATGACATAAATAAACAGTGTAACAGTGTGTTGTTGGAGGCGATGAGGACATACACAGCTTTGTTATTTGTAAGTAGCCTGAGCCTGGTGTTGACGCTGGTAGATCTTTCATTTGTTCTGATTTCAAAAGGTGATCTTCTTCGTAAAAAGTTAGTGACCACTGCTTTAGAGCCGTTTCATCAGGAAATGAACCATATGAGCTTTCAGCTGTTTTTATTGAACTCAGGTCCTAACTAGAGCCATCGCCTTTACTAAGAACTCTTTATTTAAAGAGTGTAGTACACAATCTCAGTCACCTCCAGGCCACTAGGTGTCAATATTTTGTCTTTTTCACAAAGAAAATAAAAGGAAATACTGCCCGCACCTTCAAAGCAACACTAGCTGATATCAAATTCACCGTGATGTTCCACTGAACTGTAATAGGGCTCAGCACTACAGAAACTGTTCTATGTAACTTTAGGAGGAGGGTAAGAAAACCACGCCCCCCACCCACACCTTTGATTTCAGGAATGTATAATGATGCTTTTCCACGGCATGGTACCTACTCGACTCGGCTCGACCCTTTTGCTTCTCCACCGGCCAAATCTGGTCTTAGAACCGGGTTCTTCTCCAGTCCCTGTTCTCTTATGGTTTGAACAGAGCCGAGTAGGGACGAAATGTGAGGCGTAAACCCTACAGAGCTCTGATTGACCAGAGACCTGTCAATCACCAGGAAACTTAGAGCTCCAGCACAAACTCACCGCTTGTAAAATCTCTGAAGTTACAGCAGCATTCACATTAGTTTTTATCCGACTCTCAGCAGCAGCTCGTAACATTCCCCCGAGGGGTTTCTGAAGAGGGGCAGACGCTCCTTGGGTCGGTGGCTGAAGAAAATCTCCAGCGAAAGACAAACGTGTGACAAGGAAAACTAAACATGGAGCCAGGTTCAGTCCAAACAACAACACGCCACACACCGAGTAAACAGCGCCTGACTTTACCTCCGCACTGTTGTGGTTTTCAAAGCCCAGACTCCTGTTAGAGATGGGGGTTTGTGACGTCACCGGCTCTGTTTCACGGAGGAGAAGTGGGAGTGGAAGACAGACCAGGTTTAAGCGAGCAGAGCAGAGCCGAGTCGAGTAGAAGAGTGATTCACAACATACAAGATCTTACCTACTGTTGTTTAAACAGATAATTCCTCAAGGGTTTTTTTTAATAAAAGCATGTTTCTATTTAGAAGCAGCTGCATGGTGAAGGCATGCTTCAGATTCATGGAGAATGTGTTGTATCTGGGTCTGTGGAGCACAGGAAAGGGTTATTCTGTTGGAACAATCCGCACTTTGTGACGATATTAGAACCATTTCTGGTTCTAGACAGAACATTTTTAAAGAACTATAATAACACCGTATCTGTCAGTCTGAAGAACCATTTCAGCATGCAGCAGTCTTTTATTGTACCTATGTGTTATATAATATACCTTTAATTGTAACTAAATATGAAATGATTCGATTCCCGCTCCGGTTGACTGTCTGTGAGGAGTGTGGTGTGTTCTCCCTGTGTCTGTGTGGGTTTCCTCCGGGTGACTGTCTGTGAGGAGTGTGGTGTGTTCTCTCTGTGTCTTTGTGGGTTTCCTCCGGGTGACTGTCTGTGAGGAGTGTGGTGTGTTCTCCCTGTGTCTGCGTGGGTTTCCTCTGGGTGACTGTCTGTGAGGAGTATGGAGTACGGAGGAGTCTAGTTACTGTGCCTTTAACGCTGAAACAGTAAACACGAATGTGTGCCGCAGATGAGGGCCATATGTACTCAGTGTGTCTGACTGATATTAGAGCAGAAAACACACACACATCTGACTACAAACACTTCAAAAGAGCCGATACACACAAGAACAGCTCTGACCCGACACAACTCAGCTTATCAGCTTCTCCTCAATATCATCAGCTCTGTTTTCCCAGCGTCCCCTCGCTCAGCGTCAATAATGTTTGATCTTTCAGAAAAACCATTTCCTGGAAACCAGTCTGATAGTGGATTCCATTATTTAAAGAGAGATAAACGTTATCAGAGATTTTCTGCACTTCACAGGGAAGCAGATTCGCTCTGAACCACGAGAGAACAGCCACTAAACAAGAACCCGCTTCCAGAACCAGGACCAGGACTAGATTTACCTGGTGGAGGAGGAGAACAGACAAGTAGAGGACCCTGCAGTGGAAAAGTTTGTTTATCTGAAGCTGTGTATTGTCTGTAAAGTGTATAAATTGTATAGTGTGTGTATAACGTTGTGTATACATTGTATGTATAATGAAGTATTATTTATATATTGTATACCCCAGCGACTAACGAGGGAAGGGGCCTAGATCATGGCCTCCGTCTTTAAAAGCAGCCATACTGGATCTAGGGCGAGTTTTTCCAATGGGATGGTGGTCATCAAAGAATATCAGAGAAGACCAGAATTGTCTCAGAAATCGATTGCCTCAATCAGAATTGCAATATCTCTTGTAGTTCAAAAGTTACCTGCACAGAAATTTCAAACATTTTTTTGACATGACAATGCTACAGAAAACAGTGTTCCCAGCAGCATTGTCATGTAGCACTTTGCATTTAGGGTCTGGTTGAGTCTGTAACAAGCTTTTGAAAGTAGCACTACTCATAATTTTCTAGAATAAAAGTCTCTGTTCATTTAAAATTGGTTTGAGGAGATTAAAAACTAGTAATAACTTGTAGCAGACACTAACCTGAGCGCTCCGATGGTGGACCAGCAGTGGCCTACAGTTAGTGGGGTACAGATCTTTTAAAGTCAGTGGATGGATATGCTCTCACTGCCTGGGTTAGATTCAGTGCTAGCCTCAACTTTACTATTTCTACATTCATCATTTTAATTTTTGCGGAATTCCGATTTTCCTAATTTGTTTATTGGCTATTTTCTGGATATTATTTTTAATTAATTATATTTTTTAATTAAATTTGTTTTAAACAATTTGTTATTGTTGTACAGTACTGTGTAGAAGTCTTATGCACCTAAGATAATGATATATATTTAAACTAATGCATCTCGGTGAGCGTGGTGCTTTTACAAAGTTATATATAATCGCAGTAAATACAAACAAATAAAAATATAAAACAAATAAGAAACATACGATTATTTTTTTCTATAAAGTAGTAGGTTTAGAGTTTGAAGAACAATGTTTTGTTCAGATTCTCCATGATTTGCATGAATTTGTTAAATCCAGAGCACACATTATTTAAAATCATTATTTATTCACCACTAAATCTAGGTACTGGATGATCACCTCAAATAATACAGACTCCATGAGGAGAGAGATTTGGACAAAGTTAAACCAACACATTCAGACACAGATTATCGCACTGGAATAATGCTATTGGGTTTATGCTAATGTGGGTGTTATTTGTTGTTTGTTTAATTTTTTAGCAAATAAACACTTACTGCTCAGATAAATAGCTTATTAAACCTCATAATCTCTGCTGCCGAAAGCCTTTGTACAGTACTGTATATCTGCTGGGGGGCTGGTGCCACCTCTGGGTGTGTGTTCCTGCCTTGCACCTGCTGGTTCTGGGTGGGCTCTGGGCCCAACGCAGACCTGAACTGGATGGGCAGTTACAGATAATAAATGAATGAATGAATGAATAAATAACAGCTATTGCTCCTAAATATGCTATATAAATGAATTCAATTTAACAGAAATTAGTTATAATATCCTCTTTCTCATATATTAAATCTCTGCTGTAACATCCATACAACAGCATGTGCTACTGCTTGTTATTAAGGGAAACATAATTAGTAATATTAATGTTTAAGTATCTTTAGCTAATTGATGCATCAGTACAAAAGGCAGGGGTTTCTTTTTTTGCCTGATGTTTGGAACATAGCAGCATTATCTGGCATCAGATTCAGACAGCTAAGAAAGAGGGTAGGGATTTACATGTTTTTTTCCTAGATTTAGCGAATGCATTTGGCTCAGTGCCACATAAACTTATGTGGACAGCAGTTAAGGTGCCAGATAAGGTTACTAGGCTGGATAAAGCGTACTTTGAGGATAGTCAGTTTTGCTTTAGTACAGGGGAATTTGTTACATCGTGGCAGCGATTAGATATAGGTATAATGGCTGGATGTATAATTTCACCATTAGCATTTATGATGGCAATAGAAGTAGTAATTCGGGCCCGTAAGAGTTGTCATAGACGTGGAGAGTTTGCATGACGGTACTCCTCCCAATTAGGGCATACAGGGATGACACAATGACCCTGACGACAACTGTGCCTTGCACACAGCAGTTGCTGGGGAAGTTAAATGAAAAGTCTAGAAGTCTGTCGATTGTCAAAGGAAACTTGTGCAAACAATTTTTTTGATGGAAGGAGAAATAATCCCTACAGTACTCGAGAGACCAGTGAGGAGTTCAGATGCATGGTATAGTGCAGCGCTAAAAGATAGTGAGCAAGTTGTGGGAATAAAACTGAACTGATGAAGGCTGTTAATAGCATTGATAATTGTGTTTGCTATGGAAGTTGAAATTGTGGTGTATTCAGTTGCCATTGACAGATTGACATTTCAATCACAAAAGTAGAGGGGATGGAAAGGGTTATGAACAAGGCCATAAGGAAGTGGCTAGGGGTATCGTAATGTTTAAGTAGTGTGGCATAGTATCAGAGAGAGGTACTGGGGTTACCGCTTACAAGTTTAATTGAGTAATTTAAATGTGCAAAGGTGAGTCACAAGATGATTGTGTCAGGATCAAAAGATGCAATGGTTAAAGCAGCAGTGCCAGTCACAAGAGCATGAAAGAAGTGGAATCCGAAAGTGGGCGTGCAGGTAGCCAAGAGTTTATTAGAGCTAAGGGATGTGATTGGCCAAGTACAATGCGGAAGAGCAGGCCTTGGGTCAGGTGATTCGTGGAAAACTTTAAGTAAGGCCACATCACCAGGAAGGCAAATGATGACTAGTTTTATTCGCGAGCAGGAAGAGGAGGCACAGTGTGCAACAGCTGTTGCACAACACAGGCAAAACAAGGCCAGTGGCTTTGATGGGAGAATCAAGACAAGTGGAAGATTTCCTGGCAAGAGCTGTGGGCGATGATGGCAAGTCATATAAAATTTTTGCTGGGACCAACTTATAACAGTTATCAGAAACAGCTGAAAGGTTTAGTCAGTGGTTGTGGATAAGAAGAACACAGACTAGTTGGGGAAATGCACTATAGAGGTGGTGTTGTGGTGGTTGGTGATGTGGCACGTAAAGTTTACATGGAACTGGTGGCACTGAGCATGCATTAACGGTGCCAGTGGGGCTAGGTACAGCCCTAGTCACCAGGGAGGCCAGTGTGGATTTACGGTTGTTGATGGTTAAGGGTATGGAATGACTGTAAAGCTGGCTTGGAGAGGGGTGGGTCTGGGATGCCAGACTTCACTGTTGAGCCTTCTGGAGGTGTCACCGGCTAAATTCAGTCAAACACATTAGATTAGATTAGATTAGATTAGATTAGATTAGATTAGATTAGATTAGATTCAACTTTATTGTCATTGTGCAGAGTAAAAGTACAGGGCCAATGAAATGTAGTTAGCATCTTACCAGAAGTGCAATATATAACATTATTTACATAATTTACATAAAGTGCTGTTGTGATTATTTACATAAAGTGCAGTTATGATATAACATTGTGATTATGGAAGTTGTAACCATATATACATATTGAAATATAAAACATGTAAACAAAGTAACATTGTGTAGATGATGCATTATGTACTGAAGGACGAAGGAGTACAACTTTACAGAAGGTGCAGTGAAATGATTGTGCAATGTTTATTTAAAGTGTCTGAATAGTGTTCATCAGGATAACAGCCTCAGGAAAAAGACTTTTACGAAGCCTGTTAGTGTGGGAACGGAGGCTCCTGTAATGTCTGCCAGATGGTAAAAAGCTGAAAAGTCCATGATTTGGGTGGGTGACGTCCTTGATGATGTTTCTTGCCCTGCCCAGGCAGCGTTTGTGGTAGATGTCCTCGATGGTAAGTAATTCGGTGCCTATAATGCGCTGTGCTGTTTTTACCACCCGTTGGAGAGCTTTGCGGTCTGCAACACAGCAACTGCTGTACCATACAGAGATGCAGTTGGTAAGTAGGCTCTCGATGGTACAGCAGTAAAAGTTCACCAGTATCCTGGGAGACAAGTGAGCTTTCTTCAGGCTCTGAAGAAAATAGAGGCCCTGCTGCGCCTTTTTGATGAAGACGGAGTTGAAGGACCAGGTGAGATCACTGGAAATGTGGAGATCAAAGAACTTGAACCTGAACACCTGATCCACTGCAGTTCCGTTGATGTAGATGGGGGTGTGAGCTTGGTTCCGAGTCCGTCTGAAGTCCATGATGATCTCCTTTGTCTTGAGCGTGTTTAGTGCCAGGTTATTGTTGTGGCACCATAAAGACAGATGTTGTACTTCATCCCAGTAGGCCGTTCAAGAGGAGGTGCCTACCTGATGACCCCTGTGAAGAGCTAGTGATGCAGTGGGTGGTTTGGGTGCTCATGGGCTGAGCTCAGTGAGTAACCGTAGTTGTTAAGTATAGCTGGTTGTTGATTAGATCATAAGTGGCCACAGC
Source organism: Hoplias malabaricus (assembly GCF_029633855.1). Taxonomy (NCBI): domain Eukaryota; kingdom Metazoa; phylum Chordata; class Actinopteri; order Characiformes; family Erythrinidae; genus Hoplias; species Hoplias malabaricus. Next base: position 27,139,521 of record NC_089820.1, read on the forward strand.
AACATTAGTGTTGAGGTGTAGGAACAGTTTTGTGGCTGCAGGTAGGAAGAGAGTGTGGTGGGCCTTATGTGAAGCTCTAATGGATTGGTACAGGAAATTTTATAACCTATCTTGTGTATAATTTTTATTAGATTCCTGTAACCGTGTTTAACCAAAATCAAAAAGTCAAGCTAAAACCAGTTAGCTTCATAAATCAGATTTACATTTCTCTTTTTTGTTTTTCTGTAATATTCACTTACAAAATACAAGAACAGATTTTATTCTACAAATTCCCATGTTTTGCAAACAAATCACCTTATATTCTTATCTCTGGTGCTAGTGCTTCTGAAGAGGCAGCTTCTATTCTCTTTATTAGACATATATTTATTTATCCAGCTACTTTAACTTCTTTACTACTACTTTAATGTAAACCTAACTGGCAGAATTTCACTTTCAGCCCACCCCTCCCTACTCACCAGTGTTTTTAGTGCTATTTTGGTTTTATTTAACCACTAACCGCTAACACCCAGACGGCTAGTCTCAGTGATGTTTCTGATGTGTCTCTAATTAACGGTGCTTTTTTGTCGTCCTGTTTCTGTGGTCGTTTCATTCCCCTCATTATTTTCTTTCCTGGTGAAAAAGGTTTAATTCAAATTGTGTGCAATCTCTGACATAATGAGTCTTTTATTTTGTTGCCACAGAGCGTTTTTCTCATGAAATGTATAAGAATGGCATTTAATTACGAATCTGAGGGAATTACAGACGCTAACACATACAATGAAAGTAATTTTATTTGCTTTAATCTCCCTTCACCCGGACTAATGGCTGCTTTCAGAAAGGGGCAGAAAGGCGGAGAATACTGAAGAGGTATAAAATGGAACTAGGCAGGGTTATCCCCTCTCCCCTCTACTGTTTTCTCTCTCTCTCTCTCTCTTTCTCTCTCTCTCTCTCTCTCTCCCTTTAGTTTTCTGTTCTTCTGTCAGCAAGATAGAGGTATTTGTTTGGGCTGCTCATGTTGGTCCTTTTGGCAAGAAACCAAAAGTGTGGATATAGAAGGTTAAAAAATTGTCTAACCCCAAAGTAGGAAAACAGAAACATACTGTTTCAGTTACGGCCAATTTATACTTCTGTGTTGACTCAAAATTTCCAAACGTTTTGGATGGAAAGCCAGCTAATGCCTGCATAACTCCAGAGTCTTTCTGTAATATTCCCTGCGCTCCAGAGTCTTTCTGTAATATTCTCTGTGCTCCAGAGTCTCTCTGTAATATTCTCTGTGCTCAGAGTCTTTCTGTAATATTCCCTGCGCTCCAGAGTCTCTCTGTAATATACTCTGTGCTCAGAGTCTTTCTGTAATATTCCCTGCGCTCCAGTCTTTCTGTAATATTCTCTGTGCTACAGATTCTCTCTGTAATATTCTCTGCGCTCCAGAGTCTTTTTGTAATATTCTCTGTGCTCCAGAGTCTCTCTGTAATATTCCCTGCTCTCCAGAGTCTCTCTGTAATATTCCCTGCTCTCCAGAGTCTCTCTGTAATATTCCCTGCGCTCCAGAGTCTTTCTGTAATATTCTCTGCGCTCCAGAGTCTCTCTGTAATATTCCCTGCGCTCCAGAGTCTTTCTGTAATATTTTCTGTGCTCCAGAGTCTCTCTGTAATATTCCCTGCTCTCCAGAGTCTCTCTGTAATTTTCCCTGCGCTCCAGAGTCTTTCTGTAATATTCTCTGCGCTCCAGAGTCTCTCTGTAATATTCTCTGCGCTCCAGAGTCTCTCTGTAATATTCTCTGCGCTCCAGAGTCTCTCTGTAATATTCTCTGCTCTCCAGAGTCTCTCTGTAATATTCTCTGCGCTCCAGAGTCTCTCTGTAATATTCTCTGCGCTCCAGGGTCTCTCTGTAATATTCTCTGTGCTCCAGAGTCTCTCTGTAATATACTCTGTGCTCAGAGTCTTTCTATAATATTCCCTGTGCTCCAGTCTTTCTGTAATATTCTCTGTGCTACAGATTCTCTCTGTAATATTCCCTGCGCTCCAGAGTCTTTCTGTAATATTCTCTGGGCTCCAGAGTCTCTCTGTAATATTCCGTGTGATCCAGAGTCTTTCTGTAATATTCTCCGTGCTCAGAGTCTCTCTGTAATATTCTCTGTGCTCCAGAGTCTCTCTGTAATATTCTCTGCGCTCCAGAGTCTCTATGTAATATTCTCTGTGCTCAGAGTCTTTCTGTAATATTCCCTGTGCTCCAGTCTTTCTGTAATATTCTCTGTGCTACAGAGTCTCTCTGTAATATTCCCTGCGTTCCAGAGTTTCTCTGTAATATTCTGTGTGATCCAGAGTCTCTCTGTAATATTCTGTGTGCTCAGAGTCTCTCTGTGATATTCTCTGTGCTCCATAGTCTCTCTGTAATATTCTCTGTGCTCCAGAGTCTCTCTGTGATATTCTCTGTGCTCCAGAGTCTCACTGTGATATTATCTGTGCTCCAGAGTCTCTCTGTGATATTCTCTGTGCTCAGAGTCTCTCTGTGATATTCTCTGTGCTCCAGAGTCTCACTGTGATATTCTCTGTGCTCAGAGTCTCTCTGTGATATTCTCTGTGCTCCAGAGTCTCTCTGTGATATTATCTGTGCTCCAGAGTCTCTCTGTGACATTCTCTGTGCTCCAGAGTCTCTCTGTAATATTCCCTGCTCTCCAGAGTCTCTCTGTAATATTCCCTGCTCTCCAGAGTCTCTCTGTAATATTCCCTGCGCTCCAGAGTCTTTCTGTAATATTCTCTGCGCTCCAGAGTCTCTCTGTAATATTCCCTGCGCTCCAGAGTCTTTCTGTAATATTATCTGCGCTCCAGAGTCTCTCTGTAATATTCCCTGCTCTCCAGAGTCTCTCTGTAATATTCCCTGCGCTCCAGAGTCTTACTGTAATATTCTCTGCGCTCCAGAGTCTCTCTGTAATATTCTCTGCGCTCCAGAGTCTCTCTGTAATATTCTCTGCGCTCCAGAGTCTCTCTGTAATATTCTCTGCGCTCCAGAGTCTCTCTGTAATATTCTCTGCTCTCCAGAGTCTCTCTGTAATATTCTCTGCGCTCCAGAGTCTCTCTGTAATATTCTCTGTGCTCCAGAGTCTCTCTGTAATATTCTCTGTGCTCCAGAGTCTCTCTGTAATATACTCTGTGCACAGAGTCTTTCTGTAATATTCCCTGTGCTCCAGTCTTTCTGTAATATTCTCTGTGCTACAGATTCGCTCTGTAATATTCCCTGCGCTCCAGAGTCTTTCTGTAATATTCTCTGTGCTCCAGAGTCTCTCTGTAATATTCCGTGTGATCCAGAGTCTCTCTTTAATATTCTCTGTGCTCAGAGTCTCTCTGTAATATTCTCTGTGCTCCAGAGTCTCTCTGTAATATTCTCTGTGCTCCAGAGTCTTTCTGTAATATTCTCTGTGCTCAGAGTCTCTCTGTAATATTCCCTGCTCTCCAGAGTCTCTCTGTAATTTTCCCTGCGCTCCAGAGTCTTTCTGTAATATTCTCTGCGCTCCAGAGTCTCTCTGTAATATTCTCTGCGCTCCAGAGTCTCTCTGTAATATTCTCTGCGCTCCAGAGTCTCTCTGTAATATTCTCTGCTCTCCAGAGTCTCTCTGTAATATTCTCTGCGCTCCAGAGTCTCTCTGTAATATTCTCTGCGCTCCAGGGTCTCTCTGTAATATTCTCTGTGCTCCAGAGTCTCTCTGTAATATACTCTGTGCTCAGAGTCTTTCTATAATATTCCCTGTGCTCCAGTCTTTCTGTAATATTCTCTGTGCTACAGATTCTCTCTGTAATATTCCCTGCGCTCCAGAGTCTTTCTGTAATATTCTCTGGGCTCCAGAGTCTCTCTGTAATATTCCGTGTGATCCAGAGTCTTTCTGTAATATTCTCCGTGCTCAGAGTCTCTCTGTAATATTCTCTGTGCTCCAGAGTCTCTCTGTAATATTCTCTGCGCTCCAGAGTCTCTATGTAATATTCTCTGTGCTCAGAGTCTTTCTGTAATATTCCCTGTGCTCCAGTCTTTCTGTAATATTCTCTGTGCTACAGAGTCTCTCTGTAATATTCCCTGCGTTCCAGAGTTTCTCTGTAATATTCTGTGTGATCCAGAGTCTCTCTGTAATATTCTGTGTGCTCAGAGTCTCTCTGTGATATTCTCTGTGCTCCATAGTCTCTCTGTAATATTCTCTGTGCTCCAGAGTCTCTCTGTGATATTCTCTGTGCTCCAGAGTCTCACTGTGATATTATCTGTGCTCCAGAGTCTCTCTGTGATATTCTCTGTGCTCAGAGTCTCTCTGTGATATTCTCTGTGCTCCAGAGTCTCACTGTGATATTCTCTGTGCTCAGAGTCTCTCTGTGATATTCTCTGTGCTCCAGAGTCTCTCTGTGATATTATCTGTGCTCCAGAGTCTCTCTGTGCTCCAGAGTCTCTCTGTAATATTCCCTGCTCTCCAGAGTCTCTCTGTAATATTCCCTGCTCTCCAGAGTCTCTCTGTAATATTCCCTGCGCTCCAGAGTCTTTCTGTAATATTCTCTGCGCTCCAGAGTCTCTCTGTAATATTCCCTGCGCTCCAGAGTCTTTCTGTAATATTATCTGCGCTCCAGAGTCTCTCTGTAATATTCCCTGCTCTCCAGAGTCTCTCTGTAATATTCCCTGCGCTCCAGAGTCTTTCTGTAATATTCTCTGCGCTCCAGAGTCTCTCTGTAATATTCTCTGCGCTCCAGAGTCTCTCTGTAATATTCTCTGCGCTCCAGAGTCTCTCTGTAATATTCTCTGCTCTCCAGAGTCTCTCTGTAATATTCTCTGCGCTCCAGAGTCTCTCTGTAATATTCTCTGCGCTCCAGAGTCTCTCTGTAATATTCTCTGTGCTCCAGAGTCTCTCTGTAATATACTCTGTGCACAGAGTCTTTCTGTAATATTCCCTGTGCTCCAGTCTTTCTGTAATATTCTCTGTGCTACAGATTCGCTCTGTAATATTCCCTGCGCTCCAGAGTCTTTCTGTAATATTCTCTGTGCTCCAGAGTCTCTCTGTAATATTCCGTGTGATCCAGAGTCTCTCTGTAATATTCTCTGTGCTCAGAGTCTCTCTGTAATATTCTCTGTGCTCCAGTGTCTCTCTGTAATATTCTCTGTGCTCCAGAGTCTTTCTGTAATATTCTCTGTGCTCAGAGTCTCTCTGTAATATTCTCCGCGCTCCAGAGTCTCTCTGTAATATACTCTGCACTCAGAGTCTCTCTGTAATATTCTCTGTGCTCAGAGTCTTTCTGTAATATTCTCTGTGCTCCAGAGTCTCTCTGTAATATTCTATGTGCTCCAGAGTCTCTCTGTAATATTCTCTGTGCTCCAGAGTCTCTCTGTAATATTCTCTGTGCTCAGAGTCTCTCTGTAATATTCTCTTTGCTCCAGAGTCTCACTGTAATATTCTCTGTGCTCTAGACATTCTCTGTAATATTCTCTGTGCTCAGAGTCTCTCTGTGATATTCTCTGTGCTCCAGAGTCTCTCTGTGATATTATCTGTGCTCCAGAGTCTCTCTGTGACATTCTCTGTGCTCCAGAGTCTCTCTGTAATATTCCCTGCTCTCCAGAGTCTCTCTGTAATATTCCCTGCTCTCCAGAGTCTCTCTGTAATATTCCCTGCGCTCCAGAGTCTTTCTGTAATATTCTCTGCGCTCCAGAGTCTCTCTGTAATATTCCCTGCGCTCCAGAGTCTTTCTGTAATATTATCTGCGCTCCAGAGTCTCTCTGTAATATTCCCTGCTCTCCAGAGTCTCTCTGTAATATTCCCTGCGCTCCAGAGTCTTACTGTAATATTCTCTGCGCTCCAGAGTCTCTCTGTAATATTCTCTGCGCTCCAGAGTCTCTCTGTAATATTCTCTGCGCTCCAGAGTCTCTCTGTAATATTCTCTGCTCTCCAGAGTCTCTCTGTAATATTCTCTGCGCTCCAGAGTCTCTCTGTAATATTCTCTGTGCTCCAGAGTCTCTCTGTAATATTCTCTGTGCTCCAGAGTCTCTCTGTAATATACTCTGTGCACAGAGTCTTTCTGTAATATTCCCTGTGCTCCAGTCTTTCTGTAATATTCTCTGTGCTACAGATTCGCCCTGTAATATTCCCTGCGCTCCAGAGTCTTTCTGTAATATTCTCTGTGCTCCAGAGTCTCTCTGTAATATTCCGTGTGATCCAGAGTCTCTCTGTAATATTCTCTGTGCTCAGAGTCTCTCTGTAATATTCTCTGTGCTCCAGAGTCTCTCTGTAATATTCTCTGTGCTCCAGAGTCTTTCTGTAATATTCTCTGTGCTCAGAGTCTCTCTGTAATATTCCCTGCTCTCCAGAGTCTCTCTGTAATTTTCCCTGCGCTCCAGAGTCTTTCTGTAATATTCTCTGCGCTCCAGAGTCTCTCTGTAATATTCTCTGCGCTCCAGAGTCTCTCTGTAATATTCTCTGCGCTCCAGAGTCTCTCTGTAATATTCTCTGCTCTCCAGAGTCTCTCTGTAATATTCTCTGCGCTCCAGAGTCTCTCTGTAATATTCTCTGCGCTCCAGGGTCTCTCTGTAATATTCTCTGTGCTCCAGAGTCTCTCTGTAATATACTCTGTGCTCAGAGTCTTTCTGTAATATTCTCTGTGCTCAGAGTCTCTCTGTAATATTCCCTGCTCTCCAGAGTCTCTCTGTAATTTTCCCTGCGCTCCAGAGTCTTTCTGTAATATTCTCTGCGCTCCAGAGTCTCTCTGTAATATTCTCTGCGCTCCAGAGTCTCTCTGTAATATTCTCTGCGCTCCAGAGTCTCTCTGTATAATTCTCTGCTCTCCAGAGTCTCTCTGTAATATTCTCTGCGCTCCAGAGTCTCTCTGTAATATTCTCTGCGCTCCAGGGTCTCTCTGTAATATTCTCTGTGCTCCAGAGTCTCTCTGTAATATACTCTGTGCTCAGAGTCTTTCTATAATATTCCCTGTGCTCCAGTCTTTCTGTAATATTCTCTGTGCTACAGATTCTCTCTGTAATATTCCCTGCGCTCCAGAGTCTTTCTGTAATATTCTCTGGGCTCCAGAGTCTCTCTGTAATATTCCGTGTGATCCAGAGTCTTTCTGTAATATTCTCCGTGCTCAGAGTCTCTCTGTAATATTCTCTGTGCTCCAGAGTCTCTCTGTAATATTCTCTGCGCTCCAGAGTCTCTATGTAATATTCTCTGTGCTCAGAGTCTTTCTGTAATATTCCCTGTGCTCCAGTCTTTCTGTAATATTCTCTGTGCTACAGAGTCTCTCTGTAATATTCCATGCGTTCCAGAGTTTCTCTGTAATATTCTGTGTGATCCAGAGTCTCTCTGTAATATTCTGTGTGCTCAGAGTCTCTCTGTGATATTCTCTGTGCTCCATAGTCTCTCTGTAATATTCTCTGTGCTCCAGAGTCTCTCTGTGATATTCTCTGTGCTCCAGAGTCTCACTGTGATATTATCTGTGCTCCAGAGTCTCTCTGTGATATTCTCTGTGCTCAGAGTCTCTCTGTGATATTCTCTGTGCTCCAGAGTCTCACTGTGATATTCTCTGTGCTCAGAGTCTCTCTGTGATATTCTCTGTGCTCCAGAGTCTCTCTGTGATATTATCTGTGCTCCAGAGTCTCTCTGTGACATTCTCTGTGCTCCAGAGTCTCTCTGTAATATTCCCTGCTCTCCAGAGTCTCTCTGTAATATTCCCTGCTCTCCAGAGTCTCTCTGTAATATTCCCTGCGCTCCAGAGTCTTTCTGTAATATTCTCTGCGCTCCAGAGTCTCTCTGTAATATTCCCTGCGCTCCAGAGTCTTTCTGTAATATTATCTGCGCTCCAGAGTCTCTCTGTAATATTCCCTGCTCTCCAGAGTCTCTCTGTAATATTCCCTGCGCTCCAGAGTCTTACTGTAATATTCTCTGCGCTCCAGAGTCTCTCTGTAATATTCTCTGCGCTCCAGAGTCTCTCTGTAATATTCTCTGCGCTCCAGAGTCTCTCTGTAATATTCTCTGCGCTCCAGAGTCTCTCTGTAATATTCTCTGCTCTCCAGAGTCTCTCTGTAATATTCTCTGCGCTCCAGAGTCTCTCTGTAATATTCTCTGTGCTCCAGAGTCTCACTGTGATATTATCTGTGCTCCAGAGTCTCTCTGTGATATTCTCTGTGCTCAGAGTCTCTCTGTGATATTCTCTGTGCTCCAGAGTCTCACTGTGATATTCTCTGTGCTCAGAGTCTCTCTGTGATATTCTCTGTGCTCCAGAGTCTCTCTGTGATATTATCTGTGCTCCAGAGTCTCTCTGTGACATTCTCTGTGCTCCAGAGTCTCTCTGTAATATTCCCTGCTCTCCAGAGTCTCTCTGTAATATTCCCTGCTCTCCAGAGTCTCTCTGTAATATTCCCTGCGCTCCAGAGTCTTTCTGTAATATTCTCTGCGCTCCAGAGTCTCTCTGTAATATTCCCTGCGCTCCAGAGTCTTTCTGTAATATTATCTGCGCTCCAGAGTCTCTCTGTAATATTCCCTGCTCTCCAGAGTCTCTCTGTAATATTCCCTGCGCTCCAGAGTCTTTCTGTAATATTCTCTGCGCTCCAGAGTCTCTCTGTAATATTCTCTGTGCTCCAGAGTCTCTCTGTAATATTCTCTGCTCTCCAGAGTCTCTCTGTAATATTCTCTGCGCTCCAGAGTCTCTCTGTAATATTCTCTGTGCTCCAGAGTCTCTCTGTAATATTCTCTGTGCTCCAGAGTCTCTCTGTAATATACTCTGTGCACAGAGTCTTTCTGTAATATTCCCTGTGCTCCAGTCTTTCTGTAATATTCTCTGTGCTACAGATTCGCTCTGTAATATTCCCTGTGCTCCAGAGTCTTTCTGTAATATTCTCTGTGCTCCAGAGTCTCTCTGTAATATTCCGTGTGATCCAGAGTCTCTCTGTAATATTCTCTGTGCTCAGAGTCTCTCTGTAATATTCTCTGTGCTCCAGAGTCTCTCTGTAATATTCTCTGTGCTCCAGAGTCTTTCTGTAATATTCTCTGTGCTCAGAGTCTCTCTGTAATATTCTCTGCGCTCCAGAGTCTCTCTGTAATATACTCTGCACTCAGAGTCTCTCTGTAATATTCTCTGTGCTCAGAGTCTTTCTGTAATATTCTCTGTGCTCCAGAGTCTCTCTGTAATATTCTATGTGCTCCAGAGTCTCTCTGTAATATTCTCTGTGCTCCAGAGTCTCTCTGTAATATTCTCTGTGCTCAGAGTCTCTCTGTAATATTCTCTTTGCTCCAGAGTCTCACTGTAATATTCTCTGTGCTCTAGACATTCTCTGTAATATTCTCTGTGCTCAGAGTCTCTCTGTAATATTGTATTCTTTCTGTAATATTGTATTTAATATTTTTACTAATACATTTTTAGCTTTTGTGCAGAGGAGAGGATGTGTTTTGAGCTGTAAATGAAGTCAATGAAATGGTGCAGTGCTGCTCCCTCTCCCTTAGTCTCTGTTCTCTCTCCTTTTCTCTCTCTCTCTCTCTCTCTCTCTCTCTCTCTCTCTCACCCCCACCCCCCTTTCTGTCTGAGGCCTGGGGGATTTGTTCGTCTCTGATCACAGAATCTCTGACAAACGAGTGAAATTTGGCAGAAAACGGTAGAGAGACTTGAACCCAATCAAATGAACCTGGAGTCAAAAGAACGCCCACACAGAGACACACACACACACACACACAGAGAGAGAGAGAGAGAGAGAGAGAGAGAGAGAGAGAGAGAGAAATAGAAAATAGTGCACAGACAATGAGGCGTGCAAATGCTGGAATGTTCTATGAAAATTAAATTTCTGTTTTTCTTTCTTATTTGACAGAAAAATAGACTCTACGTACTCTGTCATTATTATTATTAATTGTAGTAATAGTATCATAATTAAAAAAACAGCTACAACAATTTAACTCCCACTTCATGCTGGAACATAGCTGTGTGAATCTGATGGAGTTCAGCCTCATCATCATTAGTGAGTGTCAGCGGCTGGTGTTGGGGATTAGTTCTGGATCGAACTCACCACTCCAACTCACCCCAGAGGAACTCCATCACTCCAGAGAACACAGTTCCACTGTTCCACACACCAGAGGAACCCCATCACTCCAGAGAACACAGTTCCACTGTTCCACACACCAGAGGAACACCATCGCTCTAGAGAACACAGTTCCACTGTTCCACACACCAGAGGAACCCCATCACTCCAGAGAACACAGTTCCACTGTTCCACACACCAGAGGAACCCCATCACTCTAGAGAACACAGTTCCACTGTTCCACACACCAGAGGAACTCCATCACTCCAGAGAACACAGTTCCACTGTTCCACACACCAGAGGAACTCCATCACTCCAGAGAACACAGTTCCACTGTTCCACACACCAGAGGAACTCCATCACTCCAGAGAACACAGTTCCACTGTTCCACACATCAGAGGAACCCCATCACTCCAGAGAACACAGTTCCACTGTTCCACACACCAGAGGAACTCCATCACTCCAGAGAACACAGTTCCACTGTTCCACACACCAGAGGAACCCCATCACCCCAGAGAACACAGTTCCACTGTTCCACACACCAGAGGAACCCCATCACTCCAGAGAACACAGTTCCACATTAAGCTCATGTGCAGCTGCTCCAGAGCGGTCAATGCTGTTAGAAGTGTGTCTAGATACTTTTGGACTCTTTGGTCTGATCAGATTTTTCCTTCCTGCAAATAGTGTTAATGTGGGTTTATTTGCTGTAAAGAACCAGAGCTACCCCTAGCGGTGAGGATGGGAAAGTGCAGCTCACCTGTATTATATACTTTCTGAGAATTATGAAATATTATCTCACTATGACGTAATACTAAACCTAAACGTTTTATTATGTGTTCTTTGCTAAACACTGGGGTTCTGTAGAGAGCCACAAATCATCGTTCTATGGTTGTGTTTTTCCTGAGTTGGTTAAATATGTTTTTAAATAATTGTTAGGCACCAAGTAGGGGTTCCACTCTTTATTACGAGTGATTTAACACTCTTTTGTACTAGAACCCAATATTAGAACATTTTGGGAAAGCAGAGATTTAGAAACAGGTGTCATACACAGGCCATTAGACTTGTGAAGGACCACCAATGACACAAGAACTATCTGTTCAACTGTGGGATTAGCTCCAATACACACACATACACACACACACACACATACAGATCCCCCCCCCCTCCCCCCCCACACACACACAGACAGAAACACACTAAATAAACATTCATTCAGTCATTGTCTGTAACCTTTACCTAATTCAGAGTGGCAGTGGGTCAGGAGCCTACCCGGAATCACTGCACACAACCTGGAGGGGGCGCCAGTCCTTCACAGGGCGACACACACTCACACATTCACTCACACACACACACACCTATGGACACATTTGAGTCTTCAATCCACCTACCAACGTGCATTTTTGGAGTGTGGGAGGAAACCGGAGCACCCGAAGGAAACCCACACATGCACGGAGAACACACCACACTCCTCACAGACAGTCACCCAGAGGAAACCCACACAGACACAGGGAGAACACACCACACTCCTCACAGACAGTCCCCCGGAGTGGGACCCGAACCCACAACCTCCAGGACCCTGGAGCTGACACAGAGACACTCACTGCTGCTCCAGCGTGCCGCCCCAAATAAACATATAAATTAATCAATAATAAATCATTCATTCATTCATTATCTGTAACCGCTTATCCAATTCAGGGTCGCGGTGGGTCCAGAGCCTACCTGGAATCATCGGGCGCAAGGCGCGAATACACCCTGGAGGAGGCGCCAGTCATTCACAGGGCAACACACACACACACATTCACTCACACACTCACACCTACGGACACTTTTGAATCGCCAATCCACCTGCAACGTGTGTTTTTGGACTGTGGGAGGAAACCGGAGCACTCGGAGGAAACCCACACAGACACAGGGAGAACACACCACACTCCTCTCAGACAGTCACCCGGAGGAAACCCACGCAGACACAGAGAGAACACACCACACTCCTCACAGACAGTCACCTGGAGCGGGAATCGAACCGACCACCTCCAGGCCCTTGGAGCTGTGTGACTGCGACACTACCTGCTGCGCCACCATCCCGCAATAATACATAATAATATATAATATTAATAAAAACTGTGGGCTGAAAGTTGCACACTCTGCACATGACACTAATCTTACCATCTCCCATCTCTCATCATCTTTTCCACTTAATCCATTTCAGAGGCACAGTGGCAACAGAAACACTCTGTCCCCCACACCCTGCACCAGCTCCTCCTTGTGGTTCCCCAGGAGTTCCCAGTCCGGCCGGGAGATATAATCCCTCCAGCGTGTCCGGGGTCTACCACGAGGCCTCCTCCTAGTCGGACATGTCTGGTGTAACTCCAGTCAGAAGCGTCCGGGAGGATCCTTATCAGACAGGAACAGATGTACAGGTACGTTTGGAATAAATCAGACCAGACATAGCATCTCAGGTTCAACATGTCTACATAAACAAAACAAAGTGTCTGGGTCCGGTACGCTAGGCTTTCTCACGGCAGAGAAATGCCATCTGGAGGTTTTTAGACAACGGGGAGACTCCAGGGGGGTAACACTGAATTATTTTTGCTGTATCAGATCACTTAAGGTGGAAATGTCTCCAAACCCAGGAGACAGCTAACTGCATTAGCGACTGTGCTACAAAACTAAACAACTCAAGTCAGAAATGAGTTTCTGTGGGAATTCAAACTAAATTCAAAATTTACAGAAAACCCAGTAAACAAGGAATGTCCCTGGACGTTCAAAATAGGTCTAAATGTAGTCTGTCCGTCAAGGACATATTTTAAACGTCAACGGACGTCCAAAATCCATCTTAATAAGTTAGTTAAGTGGTAACCAATCGATAACATCAATGGACGTCCAAAATACGTCTAATAGTCGTCTTTTCAATGTCTGTGTTTGGACGTCTTTTCAACTTTCATTTTCAACCTTAAGAGAACGTTGATTAGACGGCAGTCATTACTTTATTTCAACGTTGAATCAATGGCTAAATGTTTAATGGGAAGGTACACTTCAGATACGTACAACACACCATTCCACCTTAAATGATGCAGAGCTTCTGAATGTATACAAACCTGAGAGAACAGCTGTTTCCCAAGAATCTTAGACATTGGTTTTAAGCGAGGGAACAAGGGGATGTCTTTTCCTGTGAAGTCTATGATTAAAGACAGGTTTGTCAAAAAGTGGACAGAGTAGACACTGTTTAAAATCTCCAGCAGCACTGCTGTGTCTGATTCACTTTTACCAGCGCAACACACACTAACTGCTCTCTGCGAGGGGATGACTTGCCCATTGGCTTTTCCTTGTAACCCCCTTTCACTACATCCCTTCTGCTGAATTATCTACTATTATAAACTATTATCTTTTATGCTAAATGTAAATGTGAAATATCAGTAATGTAAACAAAGTAAAAATGTAATAACATATTCTAACATATTTATAGAATAAATATCTAATAATCTATGTATGTAGAGCCACAGCGTGTGTGTGTGTGTGTTTGTGCGTGCGTGCGCGTGCGTGCGTGTGTGTGTGAGAGAGAGAGAGAGAGAGAGAGAGAGAGGAAAGGCGGCTCTACCTCTGTTTGGCAGTCAGGTCTGAAGGAATGAACGGAGAGAGCAGATTGGAGAAGCGTTGAACTGAACGGTAAAATAAAATGAGTAATATCAAGTTAATACTTTGTTTTTTATTGTAAATTCACTTTTAAGACTTGTTTTACTCACTTGTCCTCGATATTTTAAATTGTAAATGGTTTATTCTGTTTTAAACATAGTCCTTTAAACGCGAATCTGAAGTTGTCTGTCTGTTCGCCTGCATCTTATTGGAATAGTCCGTTCCACCTTAAATGTGCAGCAGTTACATTCTGAAGCTTGAGGCGCCTGTATGACTCATTCCCAATTTAAGGTGGAATAGAGAGTTCCAAACAGAAGCTGGCGAATAAGGAAACTAACTTAAACATCGTAATTTAAATACAGTTTATATTCACTATATTCTCTTATTTCTTCATGTTGACTTCATATAATCTTCCCAACTCAGCGCAGGCAACCGTATGGTGTATTTATATCTTCTTTATTGCTTTATTTCTCGAAAGAATCTGGTTAGCAAGATGGCTATCAGAGCTACTGCTATTTTTGTTTGGAAAACAAACTTTTTTTTTAACAAATTTGAAACGTTTTTGTTCTAAATTCTCAGAGTTACGGCGCTGACTAATAACAGATATTAAATATTAAGGGCGTGTAAATGTTTGTTTTCTTTAAAATATTTGGATTTATTGCGTGTTAGTTGTGATTACGTCTTATAATTTCCCCTTTATTTGAGCAAGGTATAAACATCATTTTTATAAAAATTTTACTTTAAGAATCAGTAGTTTTCAATATTCCAGCATTCTTGATTTTAAATTATTTGTTTTTATTGTTTTTACAAATATTTAAAAACCATCCACAATGCAGTCTGTGTTTTAAACAGTGCTCTGTTATTGTTTACAAACTTTAGTTTTAATCCATTGTTTTAGTTCAAATAGTGGATTGTGTTTTTTTAATAAATTAATAAATGTACTTAATTATTGTATTATTTTTCCAAGAATAAAGCAAGTTAATGCCGTTCCAGGACAAAGACATCTTTATATTATTTAAATTCACTGCACTCTTTAAAAGTAACATATGGAATGTTTTAAGGAGAAATCATTAAATGAATGAATGTAAAGAGAAAGATGAAAGGCTCTGTGATTGTTTTTCTGATATGCACCAAAAATCTAAATCTACAAGAATTAATGTAAAGAGCTGAAAGTGGGTTGTTTAGTTTGATTTTTCTCTTCTGTTTCACTCTTAGAGCTAGGCTTTAGCATGTAGTTTGAGTAAATGAAGCCGGATAATTCTATTTTTAATGCAACGTAAGCTCAAGGAGAGTTGTGTTAATGTACTTTCAGGACCTGGAAGTGTAGATCATTTAACACAAAGTGTGTAAATGTTTTAAACACAGTGTCAGGACACACGTGAAAGAGCATTAACACCTTCATAGTGTATTAATGACATTAAAAGAAGAGTGAAATACAGTGTTGTTGTGTCAAAATATTAAAAAGTAAATAGTTTTCTGCTGTTTATTCAAGACAGGGATGTTCTGCTCTGTTTAGATGCGCTTCCCCTAAACTCTGAGGAGGAGAAGATGGATTCGGAGAGTAGAGGACGGCCGTGGGGGAAACTGGTTCGGGTTGGAGCTTCGTCTCAGTCTGAACTCACTCTGCTCCTCACCAACAGAGAGTGCACTGTTGGCAGGAGGAAAGGTGGGTTTCATCTTGAGTTTTGTAAAGTTTTAATGCATTACCCGGAGGAGGAAGGGTCAGCTACACACAGTTACACTGATTCACACTTCACTGTCGACAGGAATCTCTCTGGAACGATGAGTGGGTTATGAGTTTTGAACTTTGTCTGCGCTCGCTGACGCAGTTTAACTCTGTTACTTTGCGCTGTGGACGGGAGGAGAGAGGATACACTGATTTACACTGCGTTAGCGTCAGAGAGACAGGGGGATGCCTTCGTGAACTGAATTACACTCTTAAAAACAAAGAACACCTTTGGGTTCCATAAAGAACCGTATTGTTAAAGAGGTGTGTGAGAGTGTAAAGTACCTTCGCTTCATGTAAATTATTAGCAAAAATGGTCCTTTGTGGAACCAAAAGGGCTTCTTTAACAGACAAAAGTGTGAAGGATGGGTCCAGTTTTGCTAAAAGTAAAAGGAGCCGTGTTTAATGCACCTCCAGTGTAAATACAGTGGGTTTGAAGAAGTTACAGTGGAATATTTTAAGGTTTAAAAAGATGTGTTTCAATGCTATTTCAGATCAAGAAAGAGTAGGACGTGCACAGTTTAAATGTGTCATAAACACCACGTGGGTGAAGGTAGAAATAAAGGATGAGTGATTTACGTAAAAGTGAATGTTATCATTTTCTACAAAAAAAAACCTTTAAAAGCCTTAGAGCCATGTTCCTTTGATTTTAACAGAAGGAAAGTTGACATTTTAAAGCAGTTTTGAGAAAAAGAAAGCAGCGTTAAAATATTTTAATGCAATATTTACACAACTATCAATAAAATTAACCCTTTAGGAGTTCAGAAACGCGGGGGGGTCCTATTTTAAAGCATTAAAGAGATAAATGTGGGTTGTATCTGGACGATTTAAAATGCTGCTGAGACAAAGCTGTTTATTTTGTTGTTTCTCGAGGGAGAGTTGGTTTGTTGTTTTAATTACAGTTGTAGCACACAGTTTTATTGTTTAATGAAATATCAAATCTACAGAACAGTGTTAGAATGTAGTAAAGTTGTACAAAATGTAATGTGTTGTATTTTTAGAAGAATGCTAAAGTTTTCCATGAGATTTCAGCATCCTTTTAAAGTTTGGCTCCTTTTTCCCCCTCCCTTTGTCGGGGCGAATTCTCTGGGCGACGTTCTAGTGTCTGGACTTTATTCAGTGAGTTCGTGCCTCACACAATACCCCTCTTTAGTTTGGGAAAACTAAAGGACCCCCCCCCCCCACGAACCCCCAGTAATAACAAAGGGCTCTATTGAAGACGATTGGGAAGAATATTAAGCAGCTTTTTGTGTGGGACGTCTGCGTCTCGTTCCCAAACACTTTCATGTCTCTTTCCCACCTTAAAAACCATGACTTGTAAATCTGTGTGTCTGGATTGGCTGTGATTTCAGACGTCAGGGCTTTATTTGTGTGTTTCTGATGATTATTTTTGATTAATTAATTTCTGCAGAGACTAAAATACCTCGTTTTAAATGGAGACAACAGAGTAGTGTTTTTTTTAAAAAAGAGATTTAATAATAATAATATTCATATGTAAGTTTTGTTGTTTTAAATGTAAGGTTTTTTTGGCTTCTTTAAACAAGACGTACCCCCCTCGTCTCCACAGAGGAACATAGTGGGGTCCAAACCCCACGAGCCCCACAGCAGTGTTCTCCCTCTGTGTAAACAGCCCTGTTCAGAACGCCCGCTTTCAGCCCCTGTTCCTTTAAATGATAATGAGCCACTCTCTGTTCACCCCGACCCCGAGCACACAGCAGTGAGGAGCGAGGAGCAGAAGCTCTGGTTTTTAGCCGTTTTCACTCTGTTCTCTTTCTTCTCCGTTTTTACTCAGTGCTCTTATTTCTCCGCGCTCGTTGTGTCTGTTTTGCTGAGTTTAACCTCGTCTTTGCACTCTCACATAAACACGGGTCCAGCGCTGTGATTGGACAGACTCAGACGAGGGGGCGGGGCCATTCTAAAGTCTCTGCACTTGACGTCAGGTGCGGCTCGTTTTATGCCGTGTTTTCTCACTTGGGCGCACAGAAAACTGACTGCGGGGGTCTTGTTTCACAGTGTGTGGGTTGGTGGGCTCCAGATTCTTACATAAATGTGAACATGAACGAAGGGGGGTATAATATGTAATATGCTTTTTCAAACACTTAATCTCTGGAAAAACACACTTTTCCTCCCACAGTTTGACGCCGTGTGTCTGGCGCCTCTCAGAGTCTCGTAGCTCGGGTCTCGCGGTGTGAGAGAGACAGTGATGGTTGTACACAGTCGTTCAGAAGTAAACGTTTAGTGATTTGTGTGTGTTTCCCAGGGTGTGATCTGTCGTTTCCTGCTAATAAACTGGTCTCAGGAGATCACTGCAAAATCACACAGGATCAGACCTCGGGGCAGGTGTGGCTGGAGGACATGAGGTAAGGCTCTGGAAACCCAGAAAATCCAAATACATTTTATTTATGTAAGTGTTAAACCTAAATTTAAACTTCGTGATGTTTTCCACTTTTGATACGTTTCAGTAACAGCTCCGGTCGTCTGTCCTTGTCGTGACTTGTTCCCACCCCCAAACGCAACTGGTGTTTACTTCCCTCGGCAGCTAGCGTCGCCTCAGAGTCAGCGCTATGGATTTCCCTTTTCCCTGTTTTTATTGCTATTTAAATTATCCTTGCTTCGGGAGAAAAAAGAAATCTCGTGTGTGTGTCCCCATAACGAGACAAATACACGTCACACCTCACTGTTAGTGACTTTCTGACGAGTGAATAACATCTGAACGGCTTTGTGTTCATCTTTACACTAAAACGGGGGAATCTCCGGATCATTAAAGAGCACCAGAGCGAGGCGTTCCTCAGAATAAAGGAGTCTGTGGATTAGTTACAGCACTTTATCACTCAGACTCTTATAGAAATGTAAATCAGTGATAAATACATAGTTCCCAGCGAGGCCCTGTTCCTTTATCGACTGTAGATACGCTGATAAAATGTTATGGTGCTTGGTTTGAGAAATGTTCAAAAACTTAAATGTTGTTGTTTTCTGGTGAAAGAGTTGCTTTAAAGTCGTCTGAACACCGTGCTTCAGTTTTGTAGCTTTGTGTGAACAGAAAAGAACAGACTTTCACTGATCTCTCACACACTGTCAGCAACTGAGAAGATGAACTGCTTTTATAGTTAGTTATAGTTAGTTATTATTGTAAACAAAGACATTGATGTAAGCACCAAAGCTTCTCCAGACCTCCCAGTGAAGAGGGGATGTATATTTGGGCTTTTCCTGTTTTTATAACGCCACACACTCCTCTGTGACAGCGGCTCTGTGGCTAATGGAGCTCCAGCTAAACCAGGCTTCTCCAGGTTCTCTCTGCTCTTGTTTTTATGAAACTGACAGATCCTTACATTTGACCAGGGCTTCTTCAGTTTGTGGCACAGGTTTCAGTTCAGTTCCAGTCCTTTAACAGTATTGTGTTCTGTTTGTTTGTTTGTTTGTTGACTCCAGCACTAATGGTACAGTAATAAACATGTCCAAACTGGTGAAGAAACAGAGCCATCTGCTGCAGAACGGAGACGTCATCTACTTTGTTTACAGGAAGAGTGAACCAGAACAGAGTGAGCCCCGGGTTTATTTTCTTTGTGGTGAATTATTATTATTATTATTTTAAATATGTATCTGACAAAATATAAATCATCAAAGCCTCACACAAACAGAGGCAGTAAAATACAGTTAAAGGATAAAAGCACAGACACATCGGTCCTCACAGTGATTCAGAAGAAGGTCCAAACAGGGTGTGTGTGTGTGTGTGTTAAACAGGGTGTGTGTGTGTGCGCGCTGACGGATTCTAACAGACACCTGTGTGTGTGTGTTATTGTTTTGTAGATATTGCGTACGTGTATCAGGCCATTAGTCCCCGACACAGTGGCTCTCCGGACACTGAGGGTCAGTCCCTTTTGGGTGTCACTTTTTTTTGTTTGGTGATTAGTTGCTAAGATATAATTTAATTGATTACTGATGTAAACGGTATTGATAGCAGTAGTGTGTATTTATTTATTTTAATTTTACATTTGTTACCATTTGTTTCTCTGTAAATCTTTCCTTCTCTCCGTATCTGTGCCTTACTCTCTCTGTGTGTGTGTCTTTGTCTGTCTCTCGAATCGTGTGTGTGTGTGTGTGTTTCTAGACTCTGTGAGAAGGAGCTGTTCTTCTGAAATGGATCGTATTGACACTGAAGTGGATCCGGATCCAGTGGAGCCCGTCACACTTCCGTGTTCTCCTCTGGAAAAACCGCATCGATACGAGGATCAGCCGAGTACCTCCAGCTCCCACCTTTACCCCCCCCTCTACACACACCCCACACACACCAGTAAGAGTTTACCACCTTTAACACACACACACACAACTCTAAAGACAGTTTTAGGCCCAATTTATACCTCTGCTTCGAACCTACACAGGAGCCCTACGCTGTTTATACGTCTGCGTTCGTGTCTGTGTCGCCCTGCAGTTACACCGCCGCACCACTAGAGGAATCTCAAACACATTCCTCTACACTCTGCAGTACATAGTGCAGTAGAATTATGTTTATAAATCTTTAAATTGCACTCTGTAGGGAGGAGGGCACGGTTTGGGACGGAGCGTGTTTTTCCCGCATGGTATCGCTTTTCCTTGATTTAATTTTCCACAGAGACATCCGTATTTCTCCTTTGTTCAACATTTTGATTGGTCCTTGACGTCCACCCCATGTCTGAGGAGGTCTCTGTCTGTGAATGTGCTGCTGTGTGTGTCTCTGTCTGTGTGTCTCTGTGTCACTGTGTGTGTCTCTGTGTGTGGAGGAGGAGAGGAGCTCATGTTCCTGTACCTCTTCAGTTCAACTTCAACAATGTCCCTCCCACTACTGACCAATCACAGCCTGCCGTCTGCGCCACGCGGAGTTACATTTCTGGAGAGGGGCACGTCAGGTGACGGTGTAGGTTGCACGTCGACACGTTGCCTACGATATAGTCCCCCCCCCCCCCTTCCACCACACACACACACACACACACACACACACACACCAGTGGTTTATAGTTTACTGTGTACTTTTACTCCTGAACTGGAGGTGGTGCTGTAGTGTTTCTGGAAGCTGTTCTTGCCAGGAAAGTGGAAATAAGGAACAAAGGAAAGCCCCAGTCTAAACACACACACACCATTTTCACTGTAAATAGAGTAAAAACATCTCTATCAAAACCATTAGTAAATCAAGAGCTGGTAAAATGTGATGAATGTTTATCTGCGCTCATAAAACTAACATGTCTTCAGTAACGATGTCTCTGCGCACAGTGTCAAAGAACTTTGTATCATCTGCTGATTTGTGCCACGGAGAGACAGGTGTTTCGAGGCGTCTAACATAAGTGCCTCTATTAGTGCAGTTTATGACGTCTTCTCAATTTTTTATCTCAAAATATCCATGAAAACTGAAGACGTCCGAGGGACGACCCACTTCCTGCCTCCTGGAACACGTTCTCTGGCCAGTGAGTGAACGAGGAGCGTTTGAGTTCATTTTTCCCATGGTTGTTCTGTGCAGGTTACGGTGATCTGACTCTAATGGAGCCATCGGGGGTTCGTCAGAAAGTTCCAGAGTCCAGCGCTGGAGTCTCCAACCTGACATCCCTCAAACAGACGAGAGAAACGGACGAGGGCGTGGGGCCGGAGAGAAAGAGACAGAAAATAGGTGGGTGGTTGTTCTTCATCAGCTCTGAAGGGTGACTCTTGCTGCTGAGAAAGTGGATGGACAGATAGAGGGACAGACAGATGTTACTGTTTCATGACGTCGCAGCATGTTCTCTCGTGGTTCAGAGCGAGTCGAGTAGGGACTAAACCGTGGCGTGTAAACCTTGCAGAGCGCTGATTGTCCAGAGAGAGTCGTTACTCTACGCCACGCAACGCAGACGACCAGCACCAACTCTCCATCTGTAAAATCTCTAGTTGCAGCAGAGATCACGTTTGCTCGTAAAATGACGCCGTGGTCTTTTGAAGAGGTTCAAACGCTCTTTGGATCGGTGGCTGACGAAAGAATCCAGCGAGAGCTGGACGCTGCAACAAGGAAGGAACAAACTCTACTGATCTGTCTGAACTGATGACGGAGCTGTGTTCAGTCCCAAACAACAACAACACGCCAATACACCATGAGTAAACACCGCTTAACGTTACTACCGCCGTTGTTGTGGTTTCCAAAGACCACTGTTCCCCTTAGAGACGGGGTTAGAGACGACACTGATACATTTGGGGGGGGGGGGAGGGTGGGTGCTGTGGGAGTGGAAAACCAACCAGAGAGTAGAATCTGCATTATGCAGTAGAAATGATGTGTGTGTGTATATGTGTGTGTTAGCTATAATTTTCTGGTTCTAATGTTTTGTTTTTCTCTCAGACACGTTCGGCTCTGTCAGTGACTCTGCTGCTAAACCAGAGAAAGAAAGTGGAGAAGGAGCAAAAACTGATAAAATGGAGGAGTCTCTCACCTGCATCATCTGCCAGGACCTGCTCCATGACTGCGTCAGGTACAGTGAGTGAATGCGTGAGTGTGTGACATTGTCCACAGGTGTGTGTGTGTGTGTCCTGTGATGGAGTAGCGCTGTGGTCCTGCCTTGCACCTAGGTATCCAACCCACGATGACCAATGTGATGAAGCCCATATAGAAGATGGATGGATGGATGGATGGATGGATGGATGAATGAATGAATGAGTAAAGGGAGGAAAGAGGTTAATTTATTACATACGTTTTTACATACGAGGCTGAAGTCCATGATCTTGGTTTAGTGACAGAAATCAGCGATAAATAACAAGGCATGTTCTCAGTCTTCAGCCCTGTATGCACACGTTTTGTGCGGCGTGTTATTCCGGGTGGATGGAGCGGTCCTCTCTGTGTCCCACCTGTCGATGTCCTGTGGAGAGAATCCGTAAAAACCACATCCTCAACAACCTGGTGGAGGCGTACCTGCTGCAGCACCCAGGTAAAGAACCCACAGCTGTCCGCTCCAGTTAAAGGTGCAGTCAGTCATTTTTTAACACCAGAACGTAGCAAACACATTCCAGGAAAGAATTTGTATGAAGTTGCTCTGTGGTCCCTTAATAAACCAGTTTATGCTCCATAGAGCGGGTCCCGTATATGAAGTGGGGGGGCGGGGTTCTCATCTCCAAAAGGGGGCATGGCAATAAAAGTTTAGGAGCCACTGGTGTAGAGGCAGGAGATTCAGCCCCTAGTGGTGTGGAGGTGTAACAGCAGAGTGACACAGACACAAACAAAAAGTATAATCCTCACAACAGTGTAGGCTCTGCGTCAGGTCAACGCTGAAGTGTAAACGGGCTTTAAATGGCGGGGGCAGGGACCCCCTCTGTGGCGCTTAAACATTTTCATTCTCTCTCTCTCTCTCTCTGATAGAGAAGTGCCGTAGTGAGGCGGACGTGAGGAGCATGGACGCTCGTAATAAAATCACTCAGGACATGCTGCAGCCGAAGGTGGAGAGGTCTTTCTCTGATGAAGAAGGGAGCTCTGATTATCTTTTCGAACTCTCAGACAACGACAGTGATACGTCGGACCTGAGGTTAGACACCGTATAAACTGTCTCTCTCACACAGCTGACCACTCACTTTCATCAGAACATAGACGAAGTCCAGTCTCTACAATTTGAGCAAGCAAACACACTCCTGTGAGTGAACAGAAAGCACTCTCATACACACACACTTTCCCTGCTCACGTTCAGATTGGTGCTGTGTGCTCACAAGTCGAAATCAGCAAAACCAACACGAGATCACCCTTGGATGACCTTTATATTCCCTCCCTTTGGGTTAGGTCTGGTGAAAAACCTTGTGTCCTTTATGAGGCAGGGCACATGAAATGTTGCATGAACTGCCCTTTTGGAAACAGGATGTTACCCACTCCTTTTACACAGATTACCCCCCCAAGACTCTTGACTGGAGACAGTTACTTAGAACTTCATTCATTCGTTCATTCATTGTCTGTAACCACTGTCCAGTTCAGGGTCACAGTCACTGGGCACAAGGCAGGATCACACCCTGGACAAGGCTGTAGTCTTTCACAGGACACCACACACACACTCGTCCAGTCACTCGCACATGGACATTGGGAGTAGCCACGTTTTATTGAAAAAGAGATAAACATAAATGTTGATATGTTTTCTGCAGCCAACCGTACATGATGTGTAGGCAGTGCCCAGGATACAGAAGGGATTTTAGCTCCGCCCCCTGGATCTGTAGCTCCACCCAGGAAGAGGGAGCAGTGAAAGCACCAGGAGATGGCCCATCCACCTCCACTGATACCTGCACAGGTAACACACACACACACATGTCCAATCTGAAATGAAGTGTGTTAATCAGGATTTTGTCCGAAACTCTTCTGGGAAAAAAGACTTTAGACCGCGGAACACCGCTGTTGAGAACTGATGGTCTCTCTCTCTCTCTCTCGTCTTTCTATAGTTCCTCAGGAATTTAAATGTCCTCCTCATGGTGGTCATCTGATTTGTTCGTGTTGTTTGCAGCCGATGCCGGACCGCCGCTCAGAACACATCAGCAATTCACCTCAGCACTGTGAGCCCCCTCCCATACACACACACACACACACATATGCTCATACACACTCTGAACACATTCATTCATTGTCTGTAACCCTTATCCAGTTCAGGGTCACGGTGGGTCCAGAGCCTACCTGGAATCACTGGGCGCAAGGCAGGAACACACCCTGGAGGGGGTGCCAGTCCTTCACAGGGCGACACAAACACTCACACATTCACACCTACGGACACTTTTGAGTCTCCAATCCACCTACCAACGTGTACCAGAGAGAGAACAGCCTAGAAACACACACTGAGGTCATTTCCCGTTCTCCACTTCCCCAATTCAGAAAGAGAACCTCCACAGACACGTGTGGTTCTCTGGGCTTTACCCAGAATCCCATGGAGGACGATATAACACTCTGTAAGTGATCAGTGTTATTTTGTTTTGTCTTCCTCTTTCATGTTTTTCCTGTTTTTCCCTCTCTCTCTCAGGTATGGTGTGTCAGAGGCCTTTCTGTCACCTGTACTGGGGCTGCCAGCGAATCGGATGTCAGGGTTGCCTGGCACACTTTAGTGGTGAGTTCTGATTGTTCTGGGTCTTTGTGGCTATAAAAGTTCACAAAGAAGTGGGAGTGGATAATAACACAGAGCAGTGAATATGATCCACTGTGACTTTAACTGTGACAGTCTTTAACTTAAAAAAGGCTATGTGTGACCTCCTAATCTTCATTGTGTTTATCACAAACCTAACCTCAGTCTGAAATCACTGCCTGCTGCATGTTCCTGAAAAATATGGGATGGAGTAGTTTAAGGGCGGAGACAGTTACGGGACGTATATAATAACCTTAACCATGCCAGAGAACAAGCGTTTTCCCCAGTGATGATAAAGGTGTCTGGATGCAGGAAGTCCGTCACTTAACAAACGACGATAGCGCTTCATTCCCAGCGTCCTCTGGGGCACTCCTCGTATCGCTAACTCTGATTGGCTCTGTGATACACCTGACATGCCCGGGCACTAGAAATCCAACCGAGGAAAACAATTAAGAAATGCCTCAAAAGATCAAATCTGCTCATTACAATCACCTCCAGAGAGATTAGTTTTAATGATAATATTAATAACAGTAGTGTGTTTTATTTAGAAGCGGACACTTTACAGTTAGAGGGAAGACATAGCAGCGATAATAAAATAACATTAAAAAGTGATGAATACAGTAAGAAAATAAAGGACAGCTACAGTTTTGATGAAACAGCGCAGTGAGGAAGTTTTAAATGCTTCTTAAAGGTGGAGGGTGATGGACAGAGATGAAGATGCAGTGGGTTAGAGCTCCAGGACTGTGGGCCTGCGGTGTTAAACGCTCTGTCTGCGTAGTTTGACAGGAGGAACACGGAGTGAGTGAGCGTCAGCGGAAAGAGGAGGATGTAAAGGAGTGTGTACCTTTAGGATGGAGTTGAGTCGTCTGTTTATTGTCTCCACAGATCTGAACCTCACCGCTAAATGCATGGACGGAGTCCTCAATAATAACAACTACGAGTCTGAAATCCTGCAGGTAGAAAACTCTAAACTCTCCACATTTTGCTTGATACCTGTTAAGTTTTTGGAATGATTTCATTCAGATTTTTAACGCTTCAATCACCGAGGAATGAGAAACTCTCACCGCTTTTCCTCTGCATTGTACCTTTTACTCTACTGGACTCTACTCTCTGATTGGTTCCTGGTCGGTTTTCCACTCCCACAGCTCCACTCCAAAATGTATCGAGTGTCGTCTCTAACCCCGTCTCTAAGGGGAACAATGGTCTTTGGAAACCACAACAACGGCGGTGGTAACGTTAAGCGGTGTTTACTCATGGTGTATTGGCATGTAGTTGTTGTTGTTGTTGTTGTTTGGGACTGAACACAGCTCCGTCATCAGTTCAGACAGATCAGTAGAGTTTGTTCCTTCCTTGTTGCAGAGTCCAGCTCTCGCTGGATTCTTTCGTCGGCCACCGATCCAAGGAGCGTTTGAACCTCTTTAAAAGACCACGGCGTAATTTTACGAGCTGCCGTCGTGAGTCGGATAAAAACAAACGTGATCTCTGCTGCAGCTGGAGATTTTACAGATGGAGAGTTGGTGCTGGTCGTCTGCGTTGCGTGGCGTAGAGTGACGACTCTCTCTGGACAATCAGCGCTCTGCAAGGTTTACACGCCATGGTTTAGTCCCTACTCGACTCGCTCTGAACCACGAGAGAACAGCCACTAAACAAGAACCGCTTCCAGAACCAGGACCTGATTCACCTGGTGGCGGGTCGAGTCCGGTAGAGTCAGGACCATGCAGAGGAAAAGAACCATAACGTTACCAGCCCCAAGTCTGAGTCTGTCATGGTGTTAAACCCCAGCTTTGGGCTCTGTTCTGTACTTTTTGGGATGATCATCTCAATAATGTTTTCCTGGAGTTGGAGACGTTCTGATGCTTTTCGTGTGAATCATAAACTGTTTTTCCTTTGTGTCAGAATTATTTGAGCTCCAGAGGAAAGACCTGGAGAGACCTGCTGCTGGAAGCACTTCAGGCCACACAGCAGGGGCTCTACCACCTCACAGGTACACAGCACGGCAGGCGCCTCTAAAGACACCTGAGAAATGAACACAGTCATAAATAGTTAAGCTCTCAGTTGTTGGAAATGAGCTGAAATGGAATTAAAGAAGCGTCAGGAATAAAGTTGTTGTTGAAGGTGTTTTGTGTGTTTTCTCAGATTATCGAATCAGTCCCAGCTCCCTGCTCTGTTACTGCTGCGGGCTTCGTTACTTCAAAGAACTGGCGTACAAATACAGAGAAAACATTCCTGCTGCTGAACTACCAGGTAACTCTCACACACACACACACACTCAAATGTGTTTAAAACTAAAAAGAAACAGTTTCTAACAATACATTTAAGATTAGAACTCATTTCTGAGGGGGTTTTCACACCTGTGCTGTTTACTCCACTTAAATCAGAATCTGGATTGTTTTCCCCTTGGTTCAGTTTGTTTGGTCAGGTGTGAACGCAGTAAATCGCTTGGGATCTGGATCAAAACCGTACAAGACCCTCGTAAGTAATGGGTCTCGGTCCGGTCCCAAACAAACTCTGGAGCAGTTGGTTTCTGGTGAGAACGTGATCTGACCTGAATCCGCCCTAACACTCAGGTGTACACAGCGGGTCTGAGCTGAACGCTCCTGTAGCCAGGGGGCGCAGTGTATCAGACGCAGTGGAGCAGGGAAACAGACCTGGGGAGAGTTTATTTCTTAATCAGAGAAACAGAACAGAAACCTGCACTCGTCCCGAACCAAGCACCTTCCTCCTGTGTTTACTGCCCCAATCAGAGGAGAGAACACTTTCCTTGTCCAGTCAGCTCTGACCAATCAGAGGAGAGAACACTTTCCCGCTCCAGTCAGCTCTGACCAATCAGAGTAGAGAACACTTTCCCGCTCCAGTGAGCTCTGACCAATCAGAGGAGAGAGCACTTTCCTGCTCCAGTCAGCTCTGACCAATCAGAGGAGGGGGAATATTGTTCCTTGAATGTTTCTCTCTGTGAAAACAACTCAAACCAAAGGGTAAACGCTCCAAAACGACACATTTCTCACTGATTCAGACCCGAGCAAACGCTCTAGAGTGGAAATGCCTTTCGATGCTGAGTACAGACTGAATGACTTTAAGCTTTCAGTGAGATATTTCTCTGACCTCTCTCTCTGTGTGTGTGTGTGTGTGTGTGTGTTTTAGCTGCTGTAACCTCCAGGCCGGACTGTTATTGGGGACGGAACTGCCGCACTCAGATTAAAGCTCATCATGCCACGTAAGAGTCACTCAGAGTTTTACCACAAAAATACACTTTACAGCAAGGTTGCTTTAATTAACGAAATGTACTGAAGTAATGAACGTTACTAAATGGTTAAATAATGTCTTAACTAATTATTAATTGACACTAGTGAAGATGTTATTAATCATTAATAATTAACAGCACTTACAACAATCGCAAGTGTTATAAAATTGTAAAGTGTTACTAAATATTCTTAAAATTATTGAAGAATGGAAAGAAACAGAATTTGAGTGAAATAAAGGAAAAACAGAGTGAGGGAAGAAGAAAAGAATCACATCAAAGATAGGAACTAAATATAAATCCAGAACAGAACAAACATCAACAGCTTAAAGAATCAAGTGCAAAACTAAAATATTTGGGTTTGAGGCACGAAGGAAAGAAAATGTCAACAAACGATTGGAATAAGAACAAGAAAAAAGATTGTGAAAAAATACAGTTAAATAGAAAATGGAAGACAGTTTAAAGATAAAATGGAGGGACGTTCTTGTGTCTGCGCTGTGTAGATTTTTACTGAAAGACAGAGACACACTGATTTTGGTTTTACTTTAATTTAATGTTTAATATTCAAAGCATGAAAGAAAGGGAAGGAAATACAAAAAGAGAAAAAAACACAGATGATGGAAGGATGGAAAAAGGAAGAAAAAGAGTGGGAGGTGGAACAGAAACGCATTGAAAAACTAAGTTGCCTGTAGTTCATTCTTCTGCCAGGAGAGGGAGCCTTTGCCTTTTGTTTCTTCATTCTCTTTTTTCTCAAGCACCAGGAGATGAATCTAATCTAATGTTTTACAGATAAAATCACTTTAATGTTCCTTTTTTCTCTCTGTTTTTCAGGAAATTCAACCACATTTGTGAACAGACTCGGTTTAAAAACTGAGAGTGGATCCTGTTCGACACGAGCTCCTTATTTTTAATAATGAACAAGTCTTGTTCTTTCCTCTTCTCTTTGACTGATCAGTAAACGCCAGATGTCTTCAGACGCAGAATCAATCACGGGGGGGTGTTGTTGGCTCAGGTCCGAGCAGACGGACAGACGTCAGTGATGTATAGGTTTGTTCTCTGAAGCTGCACTTTCCTCGTTCATTTGCTCGTGAGAAAATCAGACACGACGTGCGATGAAGAACAGACTTCTATAACTGTGAATAACGCAGCCTGTGCTTCGAGGTTAGAGCGCGCTGAAGTTGTTTCCTTCTGTCGTTGAGGTCGTGCCCGTATGAGGAAGTCTGATCGAGGCTGGATTTCTCTGTGAGGAAATGATTGGGAAAATGTGATTAAACCGGACCAGTCACTGCTGAGTTACAGTGGATTAAAAATGTAGCTAAGCGCTAACACACACACACACACACACTCAGTGCCATTCTGGATAGTGTTGTGCTCCAATTCTACGAGCAGCTCTTGGATTTTTGTGGGGCGTGTGTGTGTTTTTATATTTGGGCGCACACACTGTGTGATGTCATTTCAGTGCACACAAGTGTTACCTGTAGCTTTTAGCATTATTGATACTTCCTGCAGAGAGTGGCGTGCCGTGGGGAAATGAACACAGAACCAAAGTGGATCTGCAGTTTGAAGTCTGTTCTTTACAGCAGAAGAAGAATCACTGTCAATAATCCCCTTGCGTCTCTGATTTTGATGGTGGTGTTCACTACTTTAAAGTAAAAAAAAAAAAAATCCTGTGTATAAAGCTCTGAGTGTGTGTCCTCTCCATGTGCTGCTCTGCAGTCGGTTTGCTCTGGAAACCGCTCTAATGTGTTTACGAAGCCCCAGTGTCTGTAAATGGGTAAAAAAAACAAAGTGTCTGGGTCCGGTGCTAAGCTTTCTCTCTCTCTGCTCACGGCAGAGAAACGCCATCTGGAGGTTTTTAGACAACGGAGAGACTCCAAACGCTGAAAAGCACCAACCGAGATGAGGATGTTGCTCTATTACTGCTCCATAGGGGGGTAACACTGACTTATTTTTGCTGTTACAGTTACATTACTTAAGGTGGAACTGACTTAAGAGCGAAAGTGCTACAAAACTAAACAGCTCGAGTCACACATGAGTTTCTGTGGGAATTCAAACACTGAATAAACACTTACAGACAATTTACACTTCAGACACCAAGTTGTAGTCATCGTGCGCCCGTACACACACACACGTGTCTCGCTCGAGGATGAATGTCCTAGGAGTTGAACCCGCGCTCCTCTGGTCTCAAGCCGTCTTCTCGAACCTTAAGACCACGGCTGCTCCCAGGACACGATAACAGGCTTTAAACTTTATTTCTTTCAGAGAGAAATCCAGCTCAGACCCGCACTCCTTTGTACGGGTGGTGTAGGGTCGAGCACGTGCACATTAAACTCTGCTAAACTTTGTGCCTAATAATAATCAGAAAATGTTGTTTATTGCTTAGCATTTGTTTAATCTCAGGCTGGTGCTTCCACACGCAGCGTAAACCTTTCCCTTCGTCCTGTGGCTCGACCCGAGAGGAGGCTCCGCACAGATGTTTATCCTGCGCCAAACACTTTGGACTCACCTGGTCTTTATTCATTATAAAAATGTGACACTTTTCTACACAATCACTGTTTATTTGCTGAATTTAAACTGGAGTGGAGTAATTAAACATGGCACGTACAAATGTCATTGTTTTTATGCTGAGTTTCCTCACTGCGTCAAACAAAGCAAATAAACAACAATTGTGGACTATGACAAGTAGAAAAATTAAGTTTTTTCCCCCTCTCCATATGTTTATTAATCACTTATGAGCACAGTTATAAACCTGTAATAAAGAGGAGGAGGTCAGAGCGGTGACCAGGTGT
This sequence comes from Hoplias malabaricus, assembly GCF_029633855.1. Taxonomy (NCBI): domain Eukaryota; kingdom Metazoa; phylum Chordata; class Actinopteri; order Characiformes; family Erythrinidae; genus Hoplias; species Hoplias malabaricus. Next base: position 27,169,965 of record NC_089820.1, read on the forward strand.
GTCCCAGAGACGCTGCAGTGTGTGTCTCTCCTGTGCAGAGTAAAGAATATAAATACGACGCTAATAAGCCATGACAATGCACTAAATCTGAACAAACTACTGCACATTTCTGATGCTCAGCTGCTGCTTTCACTTTTTTACACTGCTCTGCTGAAGTTCTTTCTTTTCTCTATCTTTTTCACTTTTAAGAAAAGGGGGGGGCATTGTGCATAAAAACAGTGTAAAAGTGTTTATCATATGAAACAGGACAGAAACAGATAATCAGCTAAAAACAATAAACAGAGGAATATTAGGCACTTCATTATGATACTGTGGGAATATTTAGGTGTTATTTTTACGTTTGTATCTCGCTTCAAATACATTGTTTTGTTTGTTTGTTGTTTTAGAGTAAAAATGATAAAAAGAACAACTCAGTGCTCAGAGAAACCCCCAAAAAATTACGATTTCCAAATAAGGCTTGCATGTAATATTTTTATACGGAACTGGGTCAAAAATGAATAAAACTGTGGTTTACACTTTGGTGGTTACACTTTCTTTATTCTATGATTGGGTTTTGTTACAGTTCCTCGTCACCTTCTGTAGAGCGTTGGACGTTGTGTGGAGCGCGAGTGAGAAATGCAATAAAATTCTGTTAAATATTTCAGTGTCTTTAAAAAAAACACTTTTACAATAATGTGTTAATGTTTTACATAAAAACGTACTACACTTTCAGTTTCCTCACGTGCTGTAACTCTTTAAAATCAGGAATTTATTACATTTTTGACCCAGTAACAAAGTGTAGAAAGTGATTACATTTGTGAAATGTAGTAAACCAAGTCTTTTAATAAATTGGGCAATGTTTACGACACAATATTAATGTGCTGTAATATTTCACTGATCTGATACGGTACGGTAATGTTACTGCGAATTAATTACGTTTTAAAGTTGACTGTCATACGATTTATTAAAATAGTGGTTATTTTTGTGTGGGGACAGACGTGTTGTTGAATTACGAAAAGGAAAAATAAACTACAGAGAAAAACTTGAAATATTATACACCTTTAGTTACTTTTTCCTTTAACTTTTTACAATAAAAATGTAACCTTCTTAAAGTCATTTAAGATGTTGTTAGAACCAATAAACTCCTAGAAACTCTTAAAAATCTGAATTAAAATTGAAAATGTAAAACATTTCAAAATAAAACACATCTGAAAATAAACCACTAAAATCAACAAACGGAGAAATGCCAAATGTGAGTTAACGTTTCTAATGAATGTCTTTTTGTTGAATTTAACATTTTAAAAAAAATGTAAAACGTAGTGAAACATGCGGCTTTTATATTCCATAGAAATTAATGCGAAAGAAGCTTTTTTTTTTTTTTAAACCAATGACAGAAGCATGTAGTTTGACCAGAGGGTGTTTAACTTCAGAGGGTTCAGTTTGCCACACCCTCATTGGGCCCTGAATCCCACTTAGAATTCCTTAGGTTTATTTTTAAAGTCTTTTTAAGTCGTGGCAGTAGTTTAATGGCCTTACGCAGCTCTTCTGAAGATTTAACTGAGTTTGTGTTCTTCACTCTGGGGGACAGCAGGGATTTTCTTCTGTTTATTGTTTGGTTTTTTTTTGCTTAAAATACCTCTATAACCTCGTGAATTCAGAATGTTATTGTTATTATTGTTATTATTGTTATTGTTATTGTAACACAATCGAACCTCTCCAATGTGTGCAAAACAAATACTTTAAGGCATAATTCTTCTGTGAAAAACATGCAATTCTTAAAAAGAACAAATCAATTTAACTCGATTTAGTCAGTATTAGAGACGTCTGAGGCCTTGTGCATTTGAAAACAGAATAAAAATAGTTTATAGCTTTAGTTTGTTGTTTAAAACGTGGAAGAGTTGTAAACAAATCATTTTCATTTGTATTTTACACATCTATAATATCCTTTTACCTTCAGACGGGTTCAGGACGTAAAATACGCAACTTAAACATGACGTAAAACACCAGCTTCCAAAATTAAATACGTAAGGATGAAATACGATTTAAGAAAAAGAGTAAATTCAAGATCAATCAGCTTTTAATAAGTTTTGTTAATATTTAGTGCAATTTCTAATGTCTTTTATTTGCGGAGCTTAACATTTAAAACTCAAATACACACCGAGAAAAAAAACACGGACTTTTTTACTAAAACCTTACTAATAAACATCTATCTACAGGATCCTGTTTAGATTTTTTTATTTTGTTTTAAATAATTGTGTTAATTTTATTCTACAATTTACTTTTGTTGTGAACTCTACCCATTGTTTTATTATTTCTGTTACATCCAGCAAATAAAAGTCTGCTTTAAAAAAATGAACAAATGTGTGTTCACTCATTTTCACTGCAATCAATCAATCAATCAATCAGATGTCATTTATAACACGCTTTTCACAACAAAGTCGTCACAAAGCATCTTTACAGAGATCTGAGTCCCAGCCTCCTCTTGAGTGAGTCAGGGGCAACAGAGGCAAGGAAACCCCCCTCAGACCAAGACTCACACGGGGAACCCATCCTCCTCGAGTCGACACCAGAGACACAACAGAGAACAGGAGAGAAGTGAACTGACGGAGACTGAGTTTGTGAAGACTGAAGTGAAGGTGAAACAGTGATGTAAGAGTCAGAGGAAGGAGGAGGTGGCAGGGACTCTGTCGAAGGGTAAAAGCAGGTGCAGAGTTAATTTGAGATAAAACTGCACCCTTCTGAAGTGTATTATATGATATGAAGCGCAGCACTAGGAAATGTTTACTCTCCTGAGTCACTGCATGAGGACGGAGTATTTGGAGTAAACTTACTTTTCTTTAAGTAAAAGAGCAGGACGCTGTAATTCTCTCTCCTCAGTCCCAGAGCAGGAGATAACGTAAACAAGACGCTAAACCATTACCTTAAATAGATACAGAACAGTGACCTGGGGGTGAAGTTAGAAGGGCACTGGCTGAAAATTCTCAAAAAGCTGTCCACTGGCGCTTGGTTGATGCTGTTAATAAACCTTTTATTTAAACGCAAGAACGGTGTCGGCGTAGAAGTCTTCATCACCTTCACAGCACTGAACTTAAACAACAGTTGCACGGCCAGGCGAGATACTGTAGGTGAGACAAGGCTAAGATCTTGTACAGGACTCGCTGGATCAGGGCATCACCGGGAGGAGCAGGACGTCTCAAGGCACGAGAGACACAGGAGAAAGAAAACCAGACAAGGGGGATAATAAAGACGTAAAGACTGGGAGTGTGTCTGAGCCCCAAACAGTAACCGGACGCTATTCCAGAGCTGAGTAGCTTTGTGAGAAAAGGCTCTTCCTCCTGCAGTGTTTTTCTTAATGTGAGGAACTGAGAGTAGATGAGCATCCTGTGAACGATGTGAAGGTGACGGGAGACGGGGGTGAGTTCAGTAAGAGACTGTGGGTCTCTTAGTTAGACATTCTGTTATTTTACGTAGACAAGCAACATCATTAGGTTTGGCTGATATTGAATCCCATGCTTACGGATTAGTCGACCCAGTGGCAGCATGTAGAGTGTGTACAATACAGGGCCAAGCACTGACCCTTGTGGAACACCATATTTAACTAAAGTATGATTAGAGGATTTATTATTCAGATAAACAAATTGATAACGGTCAGATAAATAGGATCTGAACCAAGAGAGGGCAGATCCTTTTATTCCTACCAGATTTTCCAGCCTATCAAAGCATCACATGATCTATGGCACGTGTCAAACTCGTGGCCCGCCGTGTCATTTGATGTGGCCCGCAAGAGCTTAAAAGATCTGATTGACTGCAATCTAGTGGCTTAATGCCGCCGCTTCACGGGTAACAATCAGCATGAACAACTGTGGGAAATGGAGTTTATGGTCAATGCATGCTTTTACACTTTAATTATTAATTATTCTGCCACTAATTCTAAAGCGTGCATTGACCTTAAACTACATTTCCCACAATTCATGCTGATTAAGTTGCCCGCCAAGTGACGGCATTCCACCACTAGATCACAGCGTATCCTCTTCAATGTGATTTTTTTTAACAAGTGCAATTAAGAAACACCTACAAATATTGATCCCAAAATGTCCTGGAAACGAAAGATTGATGCCGATGGAAGAGAGATGTGAAGGCGATACATGTTTGTGTTTCAAGGAGAAAACCGGTGTGTCTTTTGTGTTATGAGGCAGTGGCAGGTGTCAAAGAGTACAATTTACGTCGGCACTTTGACACTAAACACGGAGCTCAGTTTTCCAAAGTTAGACTTCAAGAAAAGCAACAAACTGTACAAGAATTAAAAGGCAAACTGCGATCGCAGCAGGATATGTTCACAAGAATTACGGCCCAAAACCACGCAGCTGTGAAAGCTAGCTTTACTGTAGCTGAAGAAACCACTCGCGTGTCTAAGTCATTTTCAGGGGGTGAATTTTTGAAGCAGTGTTTACTGAAGGTCATCACTTGTGTTTGATGATATTTTTCTTTATTCACTTGGATAGTTTGGTCATTGATTGATGGAGTAATGAGTTTCTTAACCTCACAAATGAACAGGATTTATGTTGTTAACAGAGCAACAAGCAAACATTTATATATCTATCCAAATAAGTTGAATAAGTAATAAATTCAGAGTTATTTAACATTAAGGAGTAGTTACATTTACACTGTCTTACAGTTACATCTGGCCCTTTGAGGGCAACCATTACGCCGATGTGGCCCTCTGTGAGAATGAGTTTGACGTCCCTGGTCTATGGTATCAGCACCAGAACAGAGATACAGCTCTTATCAAGTGAAAGGAGAAGGTCATTAGTGACTCTTGTTAGAGCCGTTTCTGTGCTGTGATTGGGTCTAAATCCAGACTGAAAAATGTCATGAATGTCATTGTTTTGTAGGTAAGAGCACAACTGCTGTGACACAACCTTTTCTAGAATCTTAGCAATAAAAGGGAGGTTTGATATTGGCCTGTAGTTTGCGAGCACAAAAGGGTCATGACTGGGTTTTTTAATCATTGGTTTGATTAGAGGTTTAGGAACATATCCAAAGTTGAGGGATGAGTTTATTATTGTGAGCAATGGTCTAATGACTAATTGTGTAGGTGCAGGATCTGAGTAAACGACCCCTACCTGTTCGTCTGGACACTGATGGATGACTGTCGAGCTCCTCCTCCACTCTTCAGAGCAGCTGCCCACGCTCCAGCCACCACCACTGGCCTCAGAGCTGCCCCTACACTGAAGTTCTCACGGACTCCTAACTGTTACCAGTAGATTCACCAGAGGAGGGTAGGTCCCCTGTGTGAGCCCTGGTTCCTCCCAAGGGTTCTTCCTCAGCTCTGAGGGAGTCTCTCTGTGCCACTGTCGCCCCTGGCCTCGCTCTCCTGGGGGGTTTTACATTCTTTACATTTCATGTTAAAACTTTGTGTTTACTGGAAATCTGTGAAGCTGCTTTGTGACATCATCATTTGTAATCAACAGGAGCCAAAGTGACTTTGGACTGATTTTGAATTTTACGTCAAATGCAATCACCTGTGTGTGTTTAGTGTCTAAATGTTAGCTACTCATTCAGAAATGTTAGGGTTGAGTTGTAGGGGTCTCTTTGATGAACCTATACAAAATTGCTACATAGCTGTGAGGATCTGATGGACTACAGTCTCATCATCATCACTCCAGAGAACACAGTTCCACTGTTCCACACACCAGAGGAACCCCATCACTCCAGAGAACACAGTTCCACTGTTCCACACACCAGAGGAACCCCATCACTCAGGAGAACACTGTTCCACTGTTCCACACACCAGAGGAACCCCATCACTCCAGAGAACACAGTTCCACTGTTCCACACACCAGAGGAACCCCATCACTCCAGAGAACACAGTTCCACTGTTACACACCAGAGGAACTCCATCACTCCAGAGAACACAGTTCCACTCACCAGAGGAACCCCATCACTCCAGAGAACACAGTTCCACTGTTCCACACACCAGAGGAACCCCATCACTCCAGAGAACACAGTTCCACAGTTCCACACACCAGAGGAACCCCATCACTCCAGAGAACACAGTTCCACACACCAGAGGAACCCCATCACTCCAGAGAACACAGTTCCACTGTTCCACACACCAGAGGAACCCCATCACTCCAGAGAACACTGTTCCACACACCAGAGGAACCCCATCACTCCAGAGAACACAGTTCCACTGTTCCACACACCAGAGGAACCCCATCACTCCAGAGAACACAGTTCCACTGTTCCACACACAAGAGGAACCCCATCACTCCAGAGAACACAGTTCCACACACCAGAGGAACACCATCACTCCAGAGAAAACTGTTCCACACACCAGAGGAACCCCATCACTCCAGAGAACACAGTTCCACTGTTCCACACACCAGAGGAACCCCATCACTCCAGAGAACACAGTTCCACTGTTTCACACACCAGAGGAACCCCATCACTCCAGAGAACACAGTTCCACTGTTTCACACACCAGAGGAACCCCATCACTCCAGAGAACACAGTTCCACTGTTCCACACATCAGAGGAACCCCATCACTCCAGAGAACACAGTTCCACTGTTCCACACACCAGAGGGACCCCATCACTCCAGAGAACACAGTTCCACTGTTTCACACACCAGAGGAACCCCATCACTCCAGAGAACACAGTTCCACTGTTCCACACATCAGAGGAACCCTATCACTCCAGAGAACACAGTTCCACTGTTCCACACACCAGAGGAACTCCATCACTCCAGAGAACACAGTTCCACAGTTCCACACACCAGAGGAACCCCATCACTCCAGAGAACACAATTCCACTGTTCCACACACCAGAGGAACCCCATCACTCCAGAGAACACAGTTCCACTGTTCCACACACCAGAGGAACTCCATCACTCCAGAGAACACAATTCCACTGTTCCACACACCAGAGGAACCCCATCACTCCAGAGAACACAGTTCCACTGTTCCACACACCAGAGGAACTCCATCACTCCAGAGAACACAGTTCCACAGTTCCACACACCAGAGGAACCCCATCACTCCAGAGAACACAGTTCCACACACCAGTGGAACCCCATCACTCCAGAGAACACAGTTCCACAGTTCCACACACCAGAGGAACCCCATCACTCCAGAGAACACAGTTCCACACACCAGAAGAACCCCATCACTCCAGAGAACACAGTTCCACACACCAGAGGAACCCCATCACTCCAGCGAACACAGTTCCACACACCAGAGGAACCTCATCACTCCAGAGAACACAGTTCCACTGTTCCACACACCAGAGGAACCTCATCACTCCAGAGAACACAGTTCCACTGTTCCACACACCAGAGGAACCTCATCACTCCAGAGAACACAGTTCCACTGTTCCACACACCAGAGGAACCCCATCACTCCACAGAACACAGTTCCACTGTTCCACACACAAGAGGAACTCCATCACTCCAGAGAACACAGTTCCACTGTTCCACACACCAGTGGAACCCCATCGCTCCAGAGAACACAGTTCCACTGTTTCACACATCAGAGGAACCCCATCACTCCAGAGAACACAGTTCCACTGTTTCACACATCAGAGGAACCCCATCGCTCCAGAGAACACAGTTCCACTGTTCCACACATCAGAGGAACCCCATCACTCCAGAGAACACTGTTCCACACACCAGAGGAACCCCATCACTCCAGAGAACACAGTTCCACTGTTCCACACACCAGAGGAACCCCTTCACTCCAGAGAACACAGTTCCACTGTTCCACACACCAGAGAAACCCCATCACTCCAGAGAACACAGTTCCACTGTTCCACACACCAGAGGAACCTCATCACTCCAGAGAACACAGTTCCACTGTTCCACACACCAGAGGAACCCCATCACTCCAGAGAACACAGTTCCACTGTTCCACACACCAGAGGAACCCCATCGCTCCAGAGAACACAGTTCCACTGTTCCACACACCAGAGGAACCCCATCGCTCCAGAGAACACAGTTCCACTGTTCCACACACCAGAGGAACCCCATCACTCCAGAGAACACAGTTCCAATGTTCCACACACCAGAGGAACCCCATCACTCCAGAGAACACAGTTCCAATGTTCCACACACCAGAGGAACCCCATCACTCCAGAGAACACAGTTCCACTGTTCCACACATCAGAGGAACCCCATCACTCCAGAGAACACTGTTCCACACACCAGAGAAACCCCATCACTCGAGAGAACACAGTTTCACTGATCCACACACCAGAGGAACTCCATCACTCCAGAGAACACAATTCCACTGTTCCACACACCAGCGGAACCCCATCACTCCAGAGAACACAGTTCCACTGTTCCACACACCAGAGGAACCCCATCACTCCAGAGAACACAGTTCCACAAACCAGAGGAACCCCATCACTCCAGAGAACACAGTTCCACACACCAGAGGAACCCCATCACTCCAGAGAACACAGTTCCACACACCAGAGGAACTCCATCACTCCAGAGAACACAGTTCCACTGTTCCACACACCAGCGGAACCCCATCGCTCCAGAGAACACAGTTCCACTGTTTCACACATCAAAGGAACCCCATCGCTCCAGAGAACACAGTTCCACTGTTCCACACATCAGAGGAACCCCATCACTCCAGAGAACACTGTTCCACACACCAGAGAAACCCCATCACTCCAGAGAACACAGTTCCACACACCAGAGAAACCCCATCACTCCAGAGAACACAGTTCCACTGTTCCACACACCAGAGAAACCCCATCACTCCAGAGAACACAGTTCCACTGTTCCACACACCAGAGGAACCTCATCACTCCAGAGAACACAGTTCCACTGTTCCACACACCAGAGGAACCCCATCGCTCCAGAGAACACAGTTCCACTGTTCCACACACCAGAGGAACCCCATCGCTCCAGAGAATCCATTCACCTGTCCTTACTCAAAGAAAATTTGGAAAATGGGTGGAATTCCACTTTGTGTTTAATTGCTGTGATTATTGTTTTGCTGACACTGCACTGATGCTAAATTATTTGGACAAACACTGTTTGTGTAGTTAGTTGTCCACACTGCTGCATTCCACTGAGGCAGAGATCAGGCTCCAATCCAATACCCCCCCCCCCCTCGACTCTGTGGTTACCCGGTTTGTGCGACCTGACTGATTTACACCTTCTCATATGGAGTTTCTAGCAGCAGAGTGTGTGTTTCCCAAAGCAGAGGGAGCTCTGTCTTGAAGACTGAGTAACTCTACACACACACACACACACACACAAAATAAACCCTGAAAGTTAAAGTTTATATCTTGACATTGAACTACAATTTATCCAAAATGAAAAGAAGCATAGGGTGATTTTATTTTTCAGTTTAAGTAAAATTTTGATCCAATTCTGGATTTAGTTTTTTATCAAATAATATACAATTATTTTATTTTCCTATATTTTTGATGTTTGAAGTCAGAGATATTTTATATTTTTAGTTTAAGGCTTATTCTTGTGTGGGAGGCGGGGCATCAGCGGAGAGGGGAGTGGCCTAATGACTGACCTTCCTCACTGTTGACGATGAGAAATATCACTGTCAATGTTTTACACTGAGTACTGCGTATAACGTCAAAGTCCTTTATAGCGACGACATTCGACACTAATCTCAGTAAAAGAGGGATAAACTCTGTCAGACTCTAGTTCCACAGCCACACTTCAGTTTCCCAGCAGCATTTTTCTGATGATGGCGTTCACCTCATCGTAGTTTTCATCTCAATATTAGAACGTTCAGTTTCAGGGATTTTTTGTCCCTAAAATAGCTCCGTACTCCAGCACCATCAGAGTGTGTTTATTTACAGCTGAGGATGTCTGTGGCAGCAACCCCCTCTCTCTTCTGTCCATCACTCATACTTTTCTCTCTTTCTGCCCGGAATCACTGGGTGCAGGGCAGGAACACACCCTGGAGGGGGCGCCAGTCCTTCACAGAGCCACAGAATGATTTTTATTACAGAAATGTTGACCTACGGAAAAATATGTACAGTATTTGCACTCAATACTTGGTTGGGCTCCTTTTGCATTAATTACTGCATCAGTGCGGCGTGGTGTGGAGGCGATCAGTCTGTGGCACTGCGGAGGTGTTATAGAAGCCCAGGTTGCATTGTTGGGTCTGGTCATCTTCCTCTTGACAATATCCTGTAGATTATCTATGGGGCTGAGGTGGGGAGTTCACTGGCCAATCACGCGCAGTGATACTGTGGTCATTAAACCAGGTAGTGGTGCTTTTGGGTGTGTGGACAGGTGACTAGTCCTGCTGGAAAGTGAAATCCACATCTCCATAAAACTTGGAGTGTGTGAAGTTCTGGTAGATGACTGCGCTGACTTTGGATGTGGTATAACACAGTGGACCAACACCAGCCGACGACACAGCTCCCCACACCATCACTGACTGTGGAATCTTCACACTAGACTCCAGCAGCTTGGACTGTGTCTCTCTCCACTCTTCCTCCAGACTCTGGGCCTTGATTTACAAATGAAATACAAAATTTACTTTCATGTGAAAACAAGAATTTGGACGCTGAGCAACAGCCCAGTCCTTTTTTTCTTGACTCAACTGGGTCAGGAGCGGCTCGACACAAGGAATGCGACAGCTGTGGCCTGTGCCCTGGACACGTCTGTGTGTGGTGTCTCTTGAAGCACCGACTCCTTGTGAATCTCCCCCAAATTTTTGAATGGCCTTTTCTTGACAATCTTTTTAGGGCTGAAGTTATCCATGTTGCTTGTGCATTTTTTTTTCTAACACACTTTTTAGCTGTAACTGGACCTTATTCTATATTAACTGTGGATGTTAAAGTTGTGTTGATGTCATTCGCCCCGTTTCATCTCCAGGACTTTTGTGTTCTTTTATTCTCCACAGTTGTATAATGAAAGATTACAGAGATCCCCCTCTCCTTCTGGAGAAGAGAATGTAATGAACCTTTAGGGAACACAACTCTGTTTACAGTGGAGCATAATGAGGAGAAAATAGTTATCCCCTGTTAGCCATATTACCTTTAGATTCAATGGTGAAAATGTAAACTTATTAGCCTCAGACTCTAATCCGTCTCTGCTCTTCTGTCTGAATCTGAGTGAGTTATTCACACACAGATCACACACAGGCTTCAGTCGTCATCTTATTTCAGTGCTGTGTTGTTGTAGTGTGTAAGAGATGACAGACACAAGTCTCAGTCTTTTCCCCCTGTTTACAGGTAAATAATCAGACCCCGCTGTCCCTGCGCTCTGAGAGTGAACAGACTCCTGGAGGATAATGTTTTATCGCGACTGTCGCCTAAAGAATTCCTCTGGTTTGGATTAATGTTTAATAAAGTAGTTCTCCTCGTCTGAAAGTTGGAGTGATCAATCAGAGATGTCCGGATCAATACCGAAATATCGATACCTCTCATGCCAGAACTTTATGCTCTAAAATGGATTCTCAAATCAAAATATCGATACGTTTCTTTTACTTCAGTCATTTGAGGGTATGGTGTACCATTAACAGGAACACAGTGGAAAATAACTAAACTACTGAGATCTTATCTAAATGATGCACGGTTGGTGGGAATTACTTTCTCTTCCCCCGGTCGAAAATGATTATTAATGAGCTGTAAGTGTCATGTTTTCCTGTTGAATTAGTGTCTAATTAAGGTCTGTGTTATTAGATGTATTTTCTGTGATGTGCACTATGTAGGGAGTTTTATGTGATGTTCCCTATGTAGGGAGTATGTAGGGAGTTTTATGTGATGTGCACTATGTAGAGAGTATGGCACTAGTTTGGGACGCGGCCCGATATCTTCTCCTGACCGACACATAAACAGAGCCGTGTTTATAAACGTGACTTGGATAAATCGGTCAGGGATCAATACTTATATTTCTTTAATTTTAATGTTTAAACGAGGACAGACAGAATCAGTTTAACAATTTAAATATCACAGTTTTTATTTGTGTTTTGTGTTTGAGTAATAAGAAGGTCCCCAATATGGCGACTACCCTACACTAGGACAGCTGCAGACCATGGACACAACACTAAAGTAAACATATTTGGTGCTAAAACCAGCTGCGTATTTTGCAGACTGTGAATGAATATGAACTCAAATGAAAGTGTGAGTTAAGAACGCTGAGGAACACCTATGGTCTGAAGTGTTTGGAGAACATTGGGGATTTAAGGCTGGGTGTGAGGTGCTGAATTGGGACGTCAGTGGGAATTAATGTGGCTACAGCTAATCTTTTTAGCTTCATGCTAACATACCGTCAGACTGTGTTTAATGGTGTGTGACACGTCAGAAACAATAAAACCTGTTAATTAGAAAGTACTTTTATTACTACTAAAGATTAGGGATGTTTGATGATTTAGTCATGTTAGCACCATGCTAACTCGGATTAGCTTCTTTTTTAGCTCTTTAGCTTCGATGCTAACACCAACGAACTAAGATACTGGAATGTTTTTGGGGAAAAGGGCAAACCTGTATATTTTTTGTGGCTTGTTATTAACCCAAGGACAGTGGGATCAGAAAGTGTGCTCAAATGTAATAATATGGAAAGGTGTGAAAGGTTTCAAAATATCTCGTTTTCTAAATTCATACACACACAAACCACACACTCATGAACAAATGACAGTGAGGTTAATGATGTGCCCTTGTTATGTTTTATCGAACAGAAATAAGTATCAAAACACGTTACAAATTGAAGACAAAGAATAACTGAACTTTAAATGACGGGTGCAAACAGAGGTTTGCTTGTGAACATAAAAGAACCTGTGTAACTTTTTTTTTTTCATTTTTTTTTTTTTTAAACAGTAAGAGATACACATTTCATAAAATCAGAGTTCCACCACAAGTGTCTCTCCTGGGCCACACATCATTTCCAGAAATTACAAAGAAAAGATTAGTAAACTTTACAGCCAAATACAGAAGTCGTTGATTTTCTAAATTAAACTGAAATTAGGGCATTTCTTTCACATTCATTCATTCATTCATTCATTCATTCATCTATCTTGTGGGAGGGCAGTAATGGGTTCAGAGCCGAAAAGTAATCACTGGGCACACAGGAACACACCCTCAACAGAGTATCCTTCACTCACACACACACACACACACACACACACACCCCTGTGGACAGTTTTAGACATTCACCATGTCACACACACACACATACACACACACACACACACACACACACACACACCTGTGGACAGTTTTAGTCATTCACTATGTCTCTCACACACACACACACACTTGGAGTGTTTCACACACTCACCCATGCACAAACAGTGAGTGTGTGATAAAAGGTGCCTCAGTGTGTTCTTGTGGAGCACGAGTCACTTATTTTCCCCCAGAAAAATCAACACCAACAGAACTGTCCACTGTGTGTTTCTCTGATTCCTAAAGAAAACGATTACACATTAAATATCTATTAAATATTAAAAGTGCAGTGTGTGAGACTGAGGGGGCTCTATGAGCAGAAATGGAGTTCATTAGCGTAGGATCCGTGGTAAAAACAGACGGTTGTGTTTCTGAGTAGAACCCACCCTTTAAATCCACACAGAGCGGGTTCTCTTCCACAAGGACGCCATGTTTCCACGGGAACCAGAACAGAGTGGGTCCTAAGCCTTTTATAGTGTGAGGGAGGGGCACTCAACTTCAAACTCACCACTACATCCCCCTGGATCTTCCACTCTGCACTCGAGGGTCCACCTTAAATCTAACTCATATTTAAGATGTAAAGGTTTAAGAAGATTAGAGGTGTTTAATCTATTCATTACGTGTTTTTATCTAATCAGACATACTCTTATATTTATTCTTTAATTATGTGCCAATTACTACAGTTAACAACAAAAAACTATTCAGAAATAACTCACCAAACGTTAAACATCTCAGAAGTGTAGTGAGAACCTGTGTGAAACGCAGTTCTGTTGATTTTTCTAAAGGGAAACTCTTACATGTGACAATGTTTATCGTTTAGAATCAAAATAAAACACGAACCATGGTCTGCACCGATTCTTTTTTCACATAAATTTTTCAAAAATGTGCAAAAGTACCTCACTGAAGTGTGTCATTTGACCGCAGGTGTTCACTGAGGTGTGGACACGGGTACAGACTGATCAGCCAAAACATAAAAAACACATCGCTCTGTACTTCTACTGTTACAGACTGTAGTCCATCTGTGGCTCTGCATACTTCATTACCCCCCTCTCCCCCTGTTCCTCAGCACTCAGGACCCCCACAGAGCAGGTGTGATGTGGTGGTGGATCATTCTCAGCGCTGCAGTGACACTGACGTGGTGGTGGTATGTTAGTGTGTGTTGTGCTGGTGTAGAGTGGATCAGACACAGCAGTGCTGCTGGAGTTTTTAAACCCTGTGTCCACTCTCTGTGACACTCCTCCCTCTGGAAGACTCCTGAGCGTTGTAGAATAGGGGGAAAGCGGGATAACAGAGCAGGAGATGGACGACCGGTGTGGACAGTGGAGCTGAGAGAACGGACGGAGAGCGGAGAAAAACGAGGTGGCTGTAATGTTTTGGCTGATCTGTGTATATTCACTGCATTTAATTTAAAGTGAAATAAGCAACACACATCGTCTACAGAGAACACACTTCTGCACCTTTACACTCACTGTTTATTCACGGAACAAACAACAACAAAGGAACGGCGTCCAGTGCAAAGTTTACGGCACATTTTATACATATTTTCTATTTAGTTTCTATTTATTATCCCCTTAAAATGTAACTCTCAGTGGAAATAAAGACAGTGCACATATGTGGATCATAGTTACAAGTGCCGTCAGTCATTTTTCACAGTATTTTCTATTATTTATTTATTTATTTATTTTGTTTCTGTTGTTTTCTGTAAATTGCCGCTCTCGCAAGATGAAGAATCAGACTGCTCTGTTGTTCCTGACTGAATACGTTTATGCTCCATAGTGTGGGTCCCCTACATGGGGGTGAACATTTTTTTTTAACCAACTGTGGTACAGAGAGTCACTGACATTTTCAGGCCAGTAGGTGTCAGTATAACGGTATAATATCATTAAGGGTTCTTTATGTAACACATGTTCAACGAAACAGAGAAGAGTCAGTGGAGGAAATGTTGGATCTAAGTTCTTTAAGACGGAGGGCTTCATCAGTTTTCATTTAGAAAACCAACAACGCTGCGGGCGCTTTCAGTCACGTTTGAAACACGTCGCTTTATTAACAAACACCTACTTCTTCAGTGACGTTGTTATGAAGTGTTATAGTCACCCTCGCCGTCACATGTCCTTCCCCATTAAGCTGCAGTGGACGCTGGCCTGGCTGAGAGACGGAAGCTGGATTTTGTTGTTCTTCAAAACCGAATCCTCCCTCATCGTCGTGGCCGAGTGGGTGGGGCTCAGAGGCCTCTTCGGGCCCTCGTAGCTCCGCCCATTCGCCGTCAGCGGCCGCGCTATGTCCTCGGATAGCACCAGTGGCTGGCGGTCGTCCTCCTCGGAGATGGCGAACACAGGCACGGACACGTGAGTGTCCTCATGAGAGAGACTCCTCACGCGGTTTTCTACAAAGACAAACATCATGTTAGAGCTGCTACTGGCCCTGTAACACCGGAACTGACCCTGTAACAAAGGCACTGACCCTATAACACCTGCACTGATCCTGAAACACCTGCACTGACCCTGTAACGCCGGCACTGACCCTGTAACACCTGCACTGATCCTGAAACACCTGCACTGACCCTATAACACCGGCACTGACCCTATAACACCTGCGCTGACCCTATAACCCCGGCACTGACCCTATAACCCCGGCACTGACCCTATAACCCCGGCACTGACCCTATAACGGCGGCACTGACCCTATAACGCCGGCACTGACCCTATAACGCCGGCACTGACCCTGTAACAAAGGCACTGACCCTATAACACCTGCACTGATCCTGAAACACCTGTACTGACCCTATAACACCTGCACTGACCCTATAACACCTGCACTGACCCTGTAACCCCGGCACTGACCCTGTAACCCCGGCACTGACCCTATAACACCGGCACTGACCCTATAACACCGGCACTGACCCTATAACACCTGCACTGACCCTGTAACCCCGGCACTGACCCTGTAACCCCGGCACTGACCCTGTAACCCCGGCACTGACCCTATAACACCGGCACTGACCCTGTAACCCCGGCACTGACCCTGTAACCCCGGCACTGACCCTGTAACACTGGCACTGACCCTGAAACGCCTGCACTGACCCTGAAACGCCTGCACTGACCCTGTAACGCCTGCACTGACCCTGTAACACCGGCACTGACCCTGTAACACCGGCACTGACCCTGTAACACCGGCACTGACCCTGAAACGCCTGCACTGACCCTGAAACACCTGCACTGACCCTGTAACGCCTGCACTGACCCTGTAACGCCTGCACTGACCCTGTAACGCCGGCACTGACCCTGAAACACCTGCACTGACCCTGTAACACCTGCACTGACCCTGTAACATCTGCACTGACCCTGAAACAAAGGCACTGACCCTGAAACACCTGCACTGACCCTGAAACACCAGCACTGACCCTGTAACACCAGCACTGACCCTGTAACACTCACCTCCCACTGCTGCTTCTCCTGGTTTCTGCTGTTGCTGCTGTTGTCCAGAGGGGGTGCTGCTGGGATCTGGGAGCTGGTGAGCAGCAGCAGTGCTGTTGTTGACGCCCCCTGGTGGTGTGGATGACTGCAGGCTGAAGCAGGGCCCATTAAAACGGGATCTCCGCAGGTTGCTGGTGGAGTTAAGGCGGCGCTGTCTCTGAGCTGAGTGAGATAACGGATACGAGGCCGTGCTCTCAGATGATTCCGCCTTAAAACCATTCCCACGCTTCTGCAGCTGACCGTCAGACAACACCTTTACCCTCACGTCATCAGCAGCGTCGGCCACAGAGCTCGGAGGACCCTGGAGGACACGGAGACTCCGGTTAGGCTTTGATTACGTCCAGTCCTGGACTAGTGGATTTAAAGCATCCAGTGTTCAGACTCTTCTGAAGTTCTCCAGCCATTGGTTCTGTTTAAAGTAACACTACGTAATATTTTACCTTAAAATAACAGCTTCAAATTCCTCATGATGCTCCACTGAGCTGTAACAGGGAGAACAGAGCCTCTGTCTTTGCTACCCCAGGCTCAACACTGCAGAAACTGCACTCTGTAACTTTTGGAGGAGGGTGGGAAACTCTTACTGTCCTCCCAATGTCCCTCATTGTCCTTCATTTTCTCTCAGTGTTTTTCATTTTCCCCTCATTATCCTTCACTAACCTTCACTGTCTCTAACTGTCCTTTATTGTCCCTGAATGTCCTTCAATTTCCCCTCACTATCCCTCATTGTCTCCCACAGTCCCTCATTGTCTCCTACTGCCTTTCATTGTCTCCCACTTTCCCTAATTGTCTCCCACTGTCTCTCATTGTCTCCTACTGCCTTTCATTGTCTCCCACTTTCCCTAATTGTCTCCCACTGTCTCTCATTGTCTCCTACTGCCTTTCATTGTCTCCCACTGCCCCTCATTGTCTCCTACTGCCCCTCATTGTCTCCCACTGTCCCTCATTGTCTCCTACTGCCCCTCATTGTCTCCCACAGTCCCTCATTGTCTCCCACAGTCCCTCATTGTCTCCTAGTGCCTTTCATTGTCTCCCACTGTCTCTCATTGTCTCCCACTGTCCCTAATTGTCTCCTACTGCCTTTCATTGTCTCCCACTGTCCCTCATTGTCTCCTACTGCCCCTCATTGTCTCCTACTGCCTTTCATTGTCTCCCACTGTCTCTCATTGTCTCCTACTGCCCCTCATTGTCTCCTAGTGCCTTTCATTGTCTCCCACAGTCCCTCATTGTCTCCTAGTGCCTTTCATTGTCTCCCACTGTCTCTAATTGTCTCCTACTGCCTTTCATTGTCTCCTACTGAATTTCATTTTCTCCCACTGTCCCTTACTGTCTCCTACAGTCTTCATTGTCCCTCACAGTGTCCTGAACAGCAGATTCCCACACTGTCTTACACCAGTGACATGACAAAGTGGTGCAGCATGTCACAGTAAATCTACACCACAGTCTGTGCATTGGAACATAAATCAACTACTGACCAACAGGGGAGGAACGACTCACAGATTTCACAATACAATTCATACTGCAGTTTTTGCTCCACGATACGATACCTTTTTAATACAGAGAAAGAACATGATTTTAATTTCCCTTTTATTTTTTGATGTAGAGGTCAAAGAGGTCAATACAATCACAACAGTATATTCAGAAAGGAAAGGATGAACACAACACACTCCTCACAGACATTCACCCGGAGGAAACCCACACAGACACAGGGAGAACACACCACACTCCTCACAGACAGTCACCCGGAGGAAACCCACACAGACACAGGGAGAACACACCACTCTCCTCACAGACAGTCACCCGGAGGAAACCCACGCAGACACAGGGAGAACACACCACACTCCTCACAGACAGTCACCTGGAGGAAATCCACGCAGACACAGGGAGAACACACCACACTCCTCGCAGACAGTCACCCGGAGGAAATCCACGCAGACACAGGGAGAACACACCACACTCCTCACAGACAGTCACCCGGAGGAAACCCATGCAGACACAGAGAGAACACACCACTCTCCTCACAGACAGTCACCCGGAGGAAACCCACGCAGACACAGAGAGAACACACCACACTCCTCACAGACAGTCACCCGGAGGAAACCCACGCAGACACAGAGAGAACACACCACACTCCTCACAGACAGTCACCCGGAGGAAACCCATGCAGACACAGAGAGAACACACCACACTCCTCACAGACTACTAGATGTCGCATGAAACTACAGCACGCCTCAGAACTATGTTCTGCTCTGATGGCTGTAACTCATTACTGCGGGTCGACAAACGGCTCCGAATGATTTTTAAAATACAATCAGATGTATTCGATTCACAGCTCGTGTTGTAAAAAAATTAATATTACTATGTGCAATGTGACGGCCCTACTGACCAATCAGAACACAGCTGGGGGAGTGTCTCAGGTACACTGTCTATCAAAGAGGCAAATGGGCACCATGAGTTAGAAACAGATACGAGGCGTCACAGGAGCTCACGGTGCTTGGAGGAGGACACGTTACTTAAAGGACAGCCGTGGAGGTGAGCACTCCAGCGACATCACACAGATCAAACCCACAGTCTCCCGCAGACTGGACCCCACGGAGGGGCCAAGCTGAGGGAGAGGCTCAGTTCAGAACGAGAGTGAACACAGGAGCTCTTCCTGTTTACCTGCTGATTTATCTGTTTATCTGAGGCACTCACACTGTCCACCAGTTTGGTGAAGGGGCTGGTGGAGTTCCAGCTGCACCATCTCCTGTGGAGCTGAGGGAGTGGGGGCAGGAAGTCGTGAAATGTTCGGACGCTCCAGGCTCGCGGACGGCTGCTCAATCCGGATCCCGCCGGGCCGACTCCAGTTGGCCAATCAGAGGGCTGCACCGGCCCCGTGTCACTGTGGCGCAAAAAACGCTCTCGCTGCTGAGGGAGAGAAAAATAAAGTCAGGCAATCACAGAATAATAATGACCACAGTCAGGACATTACAGCCACTCACTGTCCGCTCCGGTCACTCCTGTACTTCTACACTTACAGACTGTAGTCCATCTGTTGCTCTGCATACTTTATCAACCCCCTCTTTTCCCTGTTCCTCAGCGCTCAGGACCCCCACAGAGCAAGTGTGATGTGGTGGTGGATCATTCTCAGCGCTGCAGTGACACTGACGTGGTGGTGGTGTGTTAGTGTGTGTTGTGCTGGTGTAGAGTGGATCAGACACAGCAGTGCTGCTGGAGTTTTTAAACCCCTCAGTGTCTGGACTGAGAACAGTCCACCGACCAAAAACATCCAGCCGACAGCGTCCTGTGTCACTGATGAAGGACTAGAGGACGAGCGACACACACTGTGCAGCGACAGATGAGCTACTGTCTCTGACTCTACATCTACAAGGTGGACCAACGAGAGAGGAGTGTCTCACAGAGTGGACAGAGAGTGGACACAGGGTTTAAAAACAGCAGTTTGTTCAGTCTGAGGTTTCTCCACAAGGGGGCGTTGTTAGCACAGACTGCTTGTGAATGTGTCACGTGCAGTGGGGAAACAGCAATGAGATCTCAGCAGGGTTTCAGTAGTGCATAGAGTCGAAAAGCAACAAGTGACCACTCAAAACGCTGCATTTTTATTGGCCATAATGTGATGTGAGGTGCTGTGGATTTGCTTTGTGTCACATGTAATCTTGCCAGTCAAGAACCCCACCAGCAGGACTCCCTCCCCACCTGCCCCCGCCCCCGCCCCCAGACCCCTGACACGACTAATACACAGTCCACCTCCAAATCACAGCAGACCAGCAGCTCCCCACACCTTTTATTCATTAAAATACATTCATTAATATACAACTCACACACACTTCTAGGCTTCAGAAATAAAAGTATTTCTTGTGGAAGTGTGTCTGGCCGTGTCCCAGTGGAACCTGAGAAATGTGCGTAAAGAGATTATCGCGTACAATTTTTATGGATTAGCGGGACGCCGTCCAGCTCGCGCACTAATACCACTTCTTACATTCTCAGTCAATAATCACACACTGGACTCATTCATAAACACACACACACACATTTAGAATCACATAAATACACACAATACACACACATGCATACATACCATACACACACACACACACACATTTAGAAACACATATACACACACATGCATACATACCATACACACACACACACACACATTTAGAAACACATACATACATACCACACACACACACACACACATTTAGAAACACATATACACACACACACATTTAGAAACACATATACACACACACACACATTTAGAATATACAGTATACATCTTAGTCCCTATATTCAATACAGTGTGTTTGTTTATATATAATATATATTTATACACACACACACACTTCTCATCAACCTGCTACCTGTGTTTAATACCGAGTCCTGGAGGTGGTATTCAGGAGTGTGTGGAGGGGTTTTCTCATCAGTGAGAGTCTGATAATCCTCCTCTCAGGCCCCCGTCTAGACGCGTCTTAAGCAGATTTAACCCTGAATAAAGGCTTCATAAACCTCCAGAGACAATAACTGATTGTTTGACAGGAGGGAAATCCTTGGAAAGTGAAGAACATTCTCCAGCAATCAGCAAGAAACAAAGAAAGAATAAAAGAAAGAAAAGAATGAGACACATTTCCTGGAGTTTCACTAAACCTTTGGCTGAACACAAACTTCATCACACATCAACACATTCTACAGCCAGGACTCTCTCTCACACACTCACACACACACACACACACACACACACACACACACACACCTCACACACACCTCACACACACCCACACCTCACACACACACACCTCACCTTTACCAAAAGTAACGTTGGACGTTTATAATTTTTTTAAAATAAATAAAAATCCAACCACTAACTGATCAGAGCCCCGCCCACTGACCAAACAGCCCCACCCACTAAAGTCCCATAGATCCAAGCATAAGGGCTTAAAGATCCACCCCCTTACTATACAAAGCCCCGCCCTCGAAACACCCACTATACCAAGCATAACGGCTCCCCTAAATGCAAACTACCCCACCCCAATTTTACATAGCTCCACCTCCTGATTGCACATAGCACCAAAAACTGCACACAGCCCCACCCCTGATTATGCACAGCCCCACCCACTATTTACCTCTAGACACTAATTTAACAACTGCTCCTGTGTCCCTGTGTGTGTGTGTGTGTGTGTGTGTGTGTGTGGGAGAGAGAGAGTGAGTGAGAGTGTGTATCGTACTGTGTGAGAAGAGAAGGGTGGTCCGGCTGAGTTCGGTGCAGAGGAAATCACAAAAACTTCATCTGTTCCCAATTCCAACTCCGTCAGTCCTTCAGAACACAGCTCGGCATTCTGGGAAACATCACACCCACCACTCACAGAGCCTGGGGAGAGAGGTAGAGAGACAGACACACATAGAGAGTGAGTGACATTGTCCCCAACACTGACCCTGGCATTGTCCTCTGCCCTTTCCTCAACACACTGACACTGTTTTGATTTACTCTAAAGCTTTCCCACGCTGTTCCAAACACTGACCACAACATCAGCTCTAATCCTGTTGACCCCTACACTGACCCCTAAGCTGACCCCTACGCTGAGCCCAGCCCTGCCCTCTGGTGGACTAAAGGAGCCGTAAGCCTAACTGGAGCGCGAGGTGAAGCTGGTGTTCAGGAGGAGTTTAGACCGACTTTAGACTTTAAAAATGAATACCTCCAGAGCCTCCACCTCCTCCGCACACAGAAAACACCACAATAAAACAAACACAGGCATAATACATAAACATAAACATAAATAATACACACAGACACAACACACAAACACTTACTATATACACACACAACACAAACATAATATAATCCCCAAAGACATGTCCGACCAATCATCATCCCTCACTAAATCCCCCGACCAATCATCATCCCTCACTAAACCCCGCCGACCAATCATCATCCCTCACTAAACCCCCCCGACCAATCATCATCCCTCACTAACCCCCCCCCCCGACCAATCATCATCCCTCACTAAACCCCTCCGACCAATCATCATCCCTCACTAAACCCCTCCGAACAATCATCATCCCTCACTAAACCCCTCCGAACAATCATCATCCCTCACTAAACCCCTCCGAACAATCATCATCCCTCACTAAACCCCTCCGAACAATCATCATCCCTCACTAAACCCCTCCGACCAATCATCATCACTCACTAACCCCCCCCAACCTCACTAACTCCCCCGACCAATCATCCCTCACTAAACACCTCCGAACAATCATCATCCCTCACTTAACCCCTCCGACCAATCATCATCCGTCACTAAACCCCTCCGACCAATCATCATCCGTCACTAAACCCCTCCGACCAATCATCATCCGTCACTAAACCCCTCCGACCAATCATCATCACTCACTAACTCCCCCCCCCCGACCTCACTAACTCCCCCGACCAATCATCATCCCTCACTAAACCCCTCCGAACAATCATCATCCCTCACTAAACCCCTCCGAAAAATCATCATCCCTCACTAAACCCCTCCGAACAATCATCATCCCTCACTAAACCCCTCCGAACAATCATCATCCCTCACTAAACCCCTCCGAACAATCATCATCCCTCACTAATCCCCTCCGAACAATCATCATCCCTCACTAATCCCCTCCGACCAATCATCATCACTCACTAACGCCCCCAACCTCACTAACTCCCCTGACCAATCATCATCCCTCACTAAACACCTCCAAACAATCATCATCCCTCACTTAACCCCTCCGAACAATCATCATCCTTCACTAAACCCCTCCGACCAATCATCATCACTAACTCCCCCCACCCCCGACCTCACTAACTCCCCCGACCAATCATCATCCCTCACTAAACACCTACGAACAATCATCATCCCTCACTAAACCCCACCGACCAATCATCATCCCTCACTAAACCTCCTAACCAATCATCAACATCCCTCACTAAACCCCACCGACCAATCATCATCCCTCACTAAACCTCCTAACCAATCATCAACATCCCTCACTAAACCCCTCTGACCAATCATCATCTCTCACTAAACCCACTGTCTGCACTCCTTTCTCCAGCAGGGGGCAACAGAACTCACAGTGGAACTAAACTGTAGGGGGCACACCCTTGGATGTTATGGGCAGAGTCAGTGGGCGGGTCCTAAATCCGGAGCTAGTGTCTGATTGGCTGTAACTGGTTGTTATGGGAGGAGTCAGTGGGCGGGTCGTAAATCAGGAGCTAGTGTCTGATTGGCTGTAACTGGATGTTATGGGAGGAGTCAATCAGACACTAGCTCCGGGTTTAGGACCCACCCACTGACTCCTCCCATAACATCCAGTTACAGCCAGTGGGCGGGTCCTAAATCCGGAGCTAGTGTCTGATTGGCTGTAACTGGAGGTTATGGGAGGAGTCAGTGGGCGGGTCCTAAATCAGGAGCTAGTGTCTGATTTTCGAGACAAAGCTACAGAGTTTCCCCTTTATAGCGTCTTAAGAAAGTGGAGGGACTGCTCTTTGTCCATCAGTGAGGTCTGATTATGTCCAGGCTGTGATAGAGATCCTGTGTTGTAGTTTAGTCCACAACCACGTGGGCAACTGTGTGTGTGTGTGTGTGTGTGTGTGTGTGTGTGTGTGTGTGTGTGTGTAAAAAAGTGAGAGAAGGCCAGCTATAAACATAGGAATGAGAGGAGGTGGATTGTTGAGGGCAGAACATAAGGTTTTTATTTAGAAAGATTACATAAGAGTCAGGCCAAGTGTCTCAAGCAGTTTATCAATAATCACCAAAATCACGCTTCCTGCTGCAGCCGGAATAACTCCGGAAAACAAACAAACAAAATCCAGCTCGGTTTAGAAAGAGAGGGAGAAACCCAGAAAACACAGTCTTTATCTGTAAAAGATTACTCCATAATTCCTCAGAAAACACAGCTTCTGTTTTAGTCGGCAACAACTCCTCTGACACCACACCTTCAGCTCCAGAAGAAGAAGATCAATCACTTCATTGATCCCCCCTCGGGGAAACTGCTTCTCTGCATTTAACCCCTCCATGGCAGTGAACGACACTAGTGAGCTATTCTTCACACACACACGGAGCAGAGGGCTGCAATCAGCTTGACGCCCTGGGGGCAGTTCGGGGGTCAGGTGCTTTGCTCAAGGGCACTTGAATTTCATTTTTTTGTACTACCGGTTCTGGGATTTGAAACCTCCAGCCTCAAACTCGGTTCCTAACTCTAACTCTAACGCTGTGGCTGCCCCCAGAGAGAGAGAGAGAGAGAGAGAGGTAGAGAGACAGAGAGAGTGGGAGGGAGAGAAAGATGGAGGTATTGAGAAATAGAGAGAGTGACAGAGAGTGAGGGAAAGAGAGAGAAAGAGAGAGAGAGAAAGATGGAGGTATTGAGAAATAGAGAGAGTGACAGAGAGTGAGGGAAAGAGACAGAGAGAGAGAGGGGGAGAGAGAAAGATGGAGGTATTGAGAAATAGAGTGACAGAGTGAGGGAAAGAGACACAGAGAGAGAGAGAGAGAGAGAGAGGGGAGAGAAAGATGGAGGTATTGAGAAATAGAGAGAGTGACAGAGTGAGGGAAAGAGAGAGAGAGAGAGAGAGAGAGAGAGGGAGAGAAAGATGGAGGTATTGAGAAATAGAGAGAGTGACAGAGTGAGGGAAAGAGAGAGAGTGGGGGGCGGGGTTTTGCCATGTGATGATTTGTCAGGGGCCTGTGTTCAGATCTGTCTGCTGTGGTCGTCATGAAGCACCAAACTCACCTCCGTCAGAAACTTTGGGAATCTGTTCTTTGAGAATTTGTTGTAAAATAAAGCTTCAGGAGAAAGAACAGCACAGAGTCGTGATTTCACTGCCGTTTACAGAATGGTAGTAAAACTGTCACCTGTGTGAGACTTGCTGGTGGTGGTGTCATTTTCTGGTGCTGGTTGCTCTGTGTGATTAGAGGCCACTAGCTGCAGTTCACTGCCATCCGCTGCTGAGTGTGGCTCCCCCTCTGGGACCTGGAAAACATTACAATAGGATATTGTCATCAGGTTGAATCTTTTCTCTTTCCCTCAAATTTAGTCACCTTTTCAGTTCAGCACTAGAGCTACACACTAATGTCGCTTCCACTCAATCAATAACTTCATCAAACACCAAGAGGACGACCGACAGAGAGAGACAGACAGACAGACAGAATGAAGGAGAGAATCAGATTAGATCTAGATAAGAGAGACTGCTTAAATGCTGTGTGTGACATGTGCCAGAGTTAATTCATGTGCATTTAAGAGAGCCACAGGGAGGGGGCGCTGTGGGAGCTCACTGACTGCTGATGTCACACTCTGTAAACGGGTGGGGGATAAAACACAAGCCCAGTCTCCCCCCGCAGTGAGAGTTTAGAGCTGAGTTTGGGTTAAAACAGAGAGGAATGAAGCTGAAAACAGACACAACACTCAGAAGAGCCTTCACTCGACTCTGTGCTCACAGCTGTGAGGCTTTATCTCTAAATGTGTGTGATTTGAGCCTCAGTTTCACTGGAGAATCATCTGCTGTGGTGTGTGTTAAACCACAAGTGTCTGTTAGCGCCAGCTGTGCTTCTAAACAGAGTAGAACCATCTTATTTCACTTATTTTAGAACTCCTCTGTTCCTCCAGCAGCAGACGCTGACACCTGCTCTCTCTCAGAAACGGGTTTTTATCGTCAGCACGTGTTGGAGAGCTGAACTGCACAGAGCCGAAAACCCTTCACAGATATGAGGCTCACGCAGCCCGACAGTGCCCCCACCCACCCCCCACGGTAATAACGTATACCTGATATCTGAGATGGTATGATGGTATGAATCATGTGGATGCTGTCCATCCCTGTTCCAGTTGTGTGTGATGTAACATAGATCGTGGATTAATTTACAGATGTAATATAAGGTTTAAACGCAGGTGATGGTTTACCTCAGAGTTGATGGATGCGGTGGTGTTGGATCCTTTAGCGCAGAGTTTGTTTCTGAGGAGAAAATAAGAACACAACAGGCCACATTAGAACCGCTCTGTCGTCCCTGAATGAACCCGTTTGTGCTCCATAGAGCGGGTCTCACGTCCGGGACACTTTATACATATAATTCCCTTAACTGTTAACAACTGAACAACAGAAACAACTGCCCTTCGATCCGAGTGTGTTATCAGTGTTGATTTAGAATGTATTTCCTCAACACACTCCCCCAAGGCCACACAAAGCTGTGAGCTCAGTCTTGTGTTTATCTGCCTTCAAAAGAACATCATCTTAGTTTTGAATATGTGCCTTTATTGACACTGGCCCTCTGTCCAGAACATTTAATGACGTCCAACACCTCCGGGACCTCATAAACAGCTCGGTTTAACACAATAATAATAGGGATTTTGTCAACGTCAACAATAACCTACACAAACCGGAGCCCAAACCAGAAAACCACACACATCTGGACCATGCAGTCAAAGCTTTACACTCCACGGGGAGCTGAGTCTAACCCAGTTTTAATGTCCAAACTCTTCCCGGTAACTGGGCTTCCTGCAAAAAGTCTGCTTCAGATTGAAACCCAGTGAAAAAGTAAACAGCAGTGAAACTCTCTCTGGCAGCGTCTCAGGAAATAGATGTTCCTCAGAAAAACAGAGGCACATCTGAGCAGAACATTCTGCTGTGGTTGGAGATTCACAAGACTATTATCTACTAATAACTGTCAGGACCGGGCGGGCGGACGCACGCTGTAACACAGTGACTTTCATTGACAAAAGATAACAAAACAGAGACAGACTTGGACGACTGGACAGACATGGACAGAGAGAGAGAGAAAGACTAAACCTAGACAGAGGGAACTAAAGAGACGAAAGAGAACCATGTGCTAGACACATGACAGGACCAAGGAGTGACAATAACACTGGTCAGAAATGGCTGAATAACCACCAATAAAAATATACAGCAGTGCTCCAAAGTCTGACTGAAAATCCAATCAAAATAGCCTCGAATCTGAAGATATTCATTTTCAAAGCGATCCAAAGCTGCCACTCAACTCATCTTTCCTCCTCCTCCACCAGGTGAATCAGGTCCTGGTTCTGGAAGCGGGTTCTTGTTTAGTGGCTGTTCTCTCGTGGTTCAGAGCGAGTCGAGTAGGGACTAAACCGTGGCGTGTAAACCTTGCAGAGCGCTGATTGTCCAGTGTCGTCACTCTACGCCACGCAACGCAGACGACCAGCACCAACTCTCCATCTGTAAAATCTCCAGCTGCAGCAGAGATCACGTTTGTTTTTATCCGACTCACGATGGCAGCTCGTAAAATGACGCTGTGGTCTTTTGAAGAGGTTCAAACGCTCCTTGGATCGGTGGCCGACGAAAGAATCCAGCGAGAGCTGGACGCTGCAACAAGGAAGGAATAAACTCTACTGACCTGTCTGAACTGATGACGGAGCTGTGTTCAGTCCCAAACAACAACAACACGCCAATACACCATGAGTAAACACCGCTTAACGTTACTACCGCCGTTGTTGTGGTTTCCAAAGACCACTGTTCCCCTTAGAGATGGGGGTTAGAGACAACACTGATACATTTCTGGGGTGGAGCTATGGGAGTGGAAAACCGACCAGGGAAAAGCCAGTTGAGGCGAGAGGAGCCGATGCCACGGGGTGGAATATCTCCGGTGGTGAATGTGCTGCTGTCTGCGTCGTGTGGAGAGAAGAATTTCCTCCGTTATTCTCTCCTCAGTTTGATTCATGTTCATTTGACTGTGGACTGGTCTGTGTTGCACTTCTGGGGAGCTGTGTGTGGGACTACAGTGTAGGATATTCACCTACGCATAGAGAATAGATTCATAAGCAAAAATCAGCTTTAAAACAATGCTAGGTAATATTTTATACTTTAAAATTACAGCATCAAAATCATGTGAGCTGTAACGGAGAACAGAGCTACTGCAGTTGCTTCTTCCAGCTCAGCACTACAGAAATTGCACTATGTAACTTCTGCAGGAGGGTATGAAACTGCCACACCCCTCCCCTTTGATTCCAGGACAGTGCTGTAAAAGTGAATTGTGCTCTTCAGCTGTAGGGGGAGTCCAGGAGCCAAAATACCAAATCTTACTTAGAGTTGCTTTAAAGAGGCACTAAACCTATCCTTTTCTGACTCAGACTACAACCTGGGTTTGGGTTAGATTCACGTCAACGGTGCATAATCCAGGCATTTCAGAAATGAGGCGCTGTGTAAATAAGACATTCAAGGCCACGTCCACACAGATCCCTTTATTTTTAAAAACGGAGATTTTCCTCTCTGTTTTTGAAAATATCCCTATACTGGCAAATATGAAAATGACTGCATTTTCACGCCAGTCCAGTAGGGGGCCACTCTTACAGAGGCATTAAAACACCACGACGCATGAGAGAAACACAGAGGTTTAATCCCAAATCACTTCATCCTCCCTCTGTAGTGCACTACACACGTCCTGAAATGACTGAATCTAGATGTTAACAGTGCATTATATATTTCTAACACACATCATTTCTATTTATTTATCTGTGTGAATCTGAACTCTAGTGCTGTCTGTGTGTGTACAGTGTAGTTTATGACTGATGTAGTTCACTGTAGAGAGAGCGAGGAGCTGTGTGTGTACAGTGTAGTTAATGACTGATGTAGTTCACTGTAGAGGGAGCGAGGAGCTGTGTGTGTACAGTGTAGTTAATGACTGATGTAGTTCACTGTAGAGGGAGCGAGGAGCTGTGTGTGTACAGTGTAGTTTATGACTGATGTAGTTCACTGTAGAGGGAGAGAGAAGCTGTGTGTGTACAGTGTAGTTTATGACTGATGTAGTTCACTGTAGAGGGAGCGAGGAGCTGTGTGTGTACAGTGTAGTTTATGACTGATGTAGTTCACTGTAGAGGGAGCGAGGAGCTGTGTGTGTACAGTGTAGTTTATGACTGATGTAGTTCACTGTAGAGGGAGAGAGGAGCTGTGTGTGTACAGTGTAGTTTATGACTGATGTAGTTCACTGTAGAGGGAGCGAGGAGCTGTGTGTGTACAGTGTAGTTTATGACTGATGTAGTTCACTGTAGAGAGAGCGAGGAGCTGTGTGTGTACAGTGTAGTTAATGACTGATGTAGTTCACTGTAGAGGGAGCGAGGAGCTGTGTGTGTACAGTGTAGTTAATGACTGATGTAGTTCACTGTAGAGGGAGCGAGGAGCTGTGTGTGTACAGTGTAGTTTATGACTGATGTAGTTCACTGTAGAGGGAGAGAGAAGCTGTGTGTGTACAGTGTAGTTTATGACTGATGTAGTTCACTGTAGAGGGAGCGAGGAGCTGTGTGTGTACAGTGTAGTTTATGACTGATGTAGTTCACTGTAGAGGGAGCGAGGAGCTGTGTGTGTACAGTGTAGTTTATGACTGATGTAGTTCACTGTAGAGGGAGAGAGGAGCTGTGTGTGTACAGTGTAGTTTATGACTGATGTAGTTCACTGTAGAGGGAGCGAGGAGCTGTGTGTGTACAGTGTAGTTTATGACTGATGTAGTTCACTGTAGAGGGAGTGAGGAGTGTGTGATGTCAGTGTTTCAGAAAAGATCAGTTTTCTTCGTCCACACAGAACTGAGATCACAGCGTCTCCACAGAGCTCCACCTGGGAGAGCATTTAGAAAATCCTCAGTTTTCAGTCAGTGACTCTCCAAGGGACGGGAGACAAAACACAGACCTCAGTTTTAAAAAATAAATAGATCCTTCAGGACGAGACCTAAAACAACAACAAATCAAAGCTGGTTAAAAGCAGGAGTGACTGAGTTAAACATGAAAACTGTAAGCACCTGAGGAGTGGGCTTGTTTATAGAGAGGGAGAGCTGGAGTCCAGCGTGTGCTGTATGTCACACGTGCCTCGTTTCTGATTCAGACGGCAGCAGAAAAGGCACAGCAGCTGACTTCACATTTATCATTAATTACATTAGAAACTCAACTCTCACTGTAACGACGTGTTTAACACAGAGATTTCCTGCAGCTTAGTCTTTACCTCACCTCAAACACATATCCGGGGCATATGAGGACACGTGTGTGTGTGTGTGTGGCTTGTTGCGCATTAATCCCAGAACACCCAATCCCTCTGGCTCAAGGCTTGAACTGGCCACAGATCTGTGGTTGTGATCATGATTGAAATTACAGGGGAGAACTGACAGGGTCTGACTCTCGTAATCAGGACTTGGACCCCCACAATGATAGGTTAAAACGACTGTTTTCGAAGTGGGAGGGGGGTCAAACCCATGTATATCCTCCTTTATGATGTATCTCCAAAATACTAACCTCACACGAGAAAGAAAAACCTTCTTGATGTTTTCTTCAGTGGAAGTGAATGTAGAAAGATGTTAGGGAGAACAGCGCCTATGACGTTGCACAGTAGAAACTAGACTGAAGAATCCTCTCACGAGGACTGTGTAAAGCATCAGAGCACAAGCCATATACACTAGCAACTGTGGAGGAACCGAGAGCACGACTGAGTGAGAAACCAGTCAATTGTGACCTGATTTTAAGACTGTGCTGGAAAAGTGAATAACATTCTGAAATTCTAGGGGGAGCCCATGAGCAAAAATCTTACATCGTGTAGCTTTAATTTTTTCCATCCAGATATTATTTTTTTGTATTAATTCTGTTAATACGACACCACTGTGTGTCCATGTACTGTCCCTTTAAACTCAGACTACCGCGCTGTAGTCACATGACTCTGCCTCGTCCAATCAGCCACACGGAGGAGAACCTAAACACGGAGGCGGACCGAGAGACTGGAGCGGCTCGTACCAAGACAAAAAGACGACACCGAACATAAAGAAGTCAAATGTAAACACTGAGAAAAACCAGTTTCAGACCAAAGTGAATCCCCCAGTCTGTTTCACACTGAACACAATCACACACCGAAAACGAACAGAGCACGGCTCAGACGCAGAGACGGAGCTCCAGCCGCATCAGAGACACACACCCCACCTTTAACACTGGAGTGTGTTTACAGCACGAGCCTCGACAGGGAACTGAGACACAAACAAGCTACAACTAAATGATCGTAATCGAGGTTAAATGTTAATCATGATATTGATTTGTGCTGATATCACCCAGCGCTAATGCTACCATCAGCTGGTTCACTGTAAGACCACACGCCTGCACTGATCTGCCTTTCTGCCCTGGAGGAAAAGTTGACCTCAGACTCTCACTGTATAATCCACTCTGTGGTTGTGATGTCACATACACACTTTGAACTTTAAAAACCAATCTATTTTACTGTGTTGAAATGGTTTAAAGAAATAAACCCTTTCTGAGAGAGAGCTCTGGGTTCGGACGTGAAAGCGATTCGCACAGAGGTAACATCCAAAGTGTTGTGAAACAGGTTGTGGACAAAAGAACGGAAACCGATCTGTTTTATCTGGGGCTTAACGGCATGCAACGGAGATCGGATTTCAGTCTGATTCCAGTGTCTACAGGCCCCTCTACAGAGAGACAAAGAGAAACCTGTTGAATGAAGAGCTCTGCGTTGTTTACGCGTTTGATCCATAACCACAGTTCATCCACAAGCCCCCTCCTCTTCCTCCCTGGGTTCCTTCTTTATTCTCCAGCTTTGCGTCTCTGTCATGCGTTTGTTTTGTCCTCTGTTGTTGGCCTGGATTTGTAAGCTCAGGTACGAAGCGTGAGTTTTCACATCAAAGTCGAGCTGCAGAGGGGGAAGAAAGATGATCTGATTTGTCGGAGCAAAGTGTCCAGCTGAACAAACAGAAAACTGACGAGATTACCACAGCTCCGCTCATGGTCTAGTGGTTATATCTCCTCGTATTCTCTACAAAGACAAGATATTACTGACGGGGAATGCTCAGGCTCTTCCAAGTCTTCAGAGAAGCACAGGATAAAATAATACATATCTGTACCTTTTACTTATTGTTTTTAACAGAATCATTAGGTCAAAGTAAAAGAGAAAGTTATGCTAAGTTTCGGTTGGACACAAGGGGTAAATTCTTGAAAAATCCCAATGAAATATTGTCCAAACTCTATAATCTCTATAAGTGTCCGTGGGTGAGTGGAGATAACGAAGCTCCAGAAAGAGCTCAGAGCCTAAAATAAAGCGTTATGGTGCAGTGGAGCTGGACGTTTACAGAGTGTTAATATCATCCTCCATAGGGTTCTGGGTAAAGATCAGAGAACCAGACGCCTCTGTGGAGGTTCTCCTTCTGAAACAAGGAAGTGGAGACCGGGAAACGCCCTGTATCTGATTTCTGATTTAGAAAGAATATCACAAGGAAAATGCTGCGTGTGTTTGTTTTTGGGCTGGGATCAGTTTGACTCAAGGCTCTGGCAATTTTAGTTCTCCACTGTTCTGTATATTCTCCAATGTTCTCTCTGTTCTCTCTCTCAGCAGACGGCTCTGGAGCCAAAGCGTGAGACACTGGCACTTTAACAGACAGAACTCTGCATTTCCTCTTTTAAAGTGTTTCATTCACTATCTGTAACCCTTCTCCAGTTCAGGGCGGCGTTGGGTCCGGAGCCTACCCAGAATCACTGGTCGCAAGGTATGAACACACCCTGGAGGGGGCGCCAGTCACCCGGAGGAAACCCACGCAGACACAGAGAGAACACACCACACTCCTCACAGACAGTCACCCGGAGGAAACCCATGCAGACACAGGGAGAACACACCACACTCCTCACAGACAGTCACCCGGAGGAAACCCACGCAGACACAGGGAGAACACACCACACTCCTCACAGACAGTAACCCGGAGGAAACCCACGCAGACACAGAGAGAACACACCACACTCCTCACAGACATTCACCGGGAGGAAACCCATGCAGACACAGGGAGAACACACCACACTCCTCACAGACAGTCACCCGGAGGAAACCCACGCAGACACAGGGAGAACACACCACACTCCTCACAGACAGTCACCCGGAGGAAACCCACGCAGACACAGAGAGAACACACCACACTCCTCACAGACAGTCACCCGGAGTGGGAATCGAACGCACAACCTCCAGGACCCCAGAGCTGTGACAGAGACACTACCTGCTGCTCCAATATGCCGCGCAAAGTGTTTAATTAACTTTAACTCTACGGACCACATTAATTAAATTCTATTCATCTTATTAACTTATAAGTAAAACTGAACTTGGAGCCAAATCACTTTACACTTTCAAGTACATTTCAATATACAACAAGATTTATTAATAATTATAAATAACAAAAATACTCTAAATAAAATGTCATTTAATTGTTTCAAGTAAAATCTACAAATAAAACAATGATTTGGTTAAAAACGCATTTTAAATAAAGTCCCTAATGACTTTTGTAGTTGCAGTTGACTTTACTGCTTTTCCATTAGCAGCGATCTGATTGGCTCTTACTGCTGGAGGGCGGGACTTTATCCGTAAACAGAATCCATGTTCAGATTTATGAGAATTTCAGCCCGTAATCGTTCCTTTATTATTAAAGTCTCTGGTTTTAACTCGCACCGCACCGTCGTCCCAAAAGTTTCCTAAAGAGCTTTGATCTCGTCCCTCGGGCTGTTTTTACTGGCCCCAGGACAGCGGCGTCTGGACCCCGCCCTGTGTGTGTCACTCAGTGGAGTCACAGCGCTCGTCATAATGCACAGATCTGATTGGCTGAGGAGCCTCACGTGTGATCTGCAGAAACACATGTGATTGGTCGGTGAGTTTCCTGGAGCGCTGAACCTGCACCGTAACGACTAGAAGAGTCACACCACTTCAGACACACACTCTGTTCACAACTAAACAGCTCTTAGTGGTTTATCAGCTACAGGTCCGGATCGGAGAGAGTCTGGGTCTGAACCGGGACCGCGCTCCGCCTGTTCCTGACCCCTGGTGTATATTGTTCATCTACCCTGGCATATACATTTCTTACCTTAGTATCACACAGAGGATGCTGGCAAGAACCATGGTGAAGAATGCAGCTCCGCAAACAGCAGCTAGTAGCACATCCATGCCTCCACTGGGGGACGCAACTGCCCTGTGGCCCCCGGCTGTGGTCGGTTGGGTGTGGTTGTGATAACGGAAGAGCAGCGCGAACCCTCTGCCCCAGTGTGTGGTGGTGATCAGCTCCATTATGACTTCCACCATCTCAGCATCGGAGCCGAAGGTCAGCTGCTCACTGGACGGACGCTTTGAGCCGCAGAAGCGCGAGGAGAAGGATATGAGGTCGGAGATGTAGAGGACATCGTGGGGACACGTGTCTGTCACTGGCTGCTGCGTCTCAGGACTCAGGGCTTCGTTCTTGCCGATCATTGCCGGAGTTGTCGGAAGCATTGCGGCGAATTTGCCTCGGGGTCCACTGTCGGATCTTGAGACCTGGGGAGATATAGCATTCTGCGCTTTGTCTCCAGGCGTCTGAGGACCAGAGAAGAGTTGAGAAGGTGGAGGATCTGGAGGCATCGGGGAAGACCTCTCGTAATAGCGTTTGCCGGAGTTGGAGATCTTCGCCGCCCCCCTTTGATTGGAATCCTCTTGGACGACCATTTGCTTGGCCTCGTCGTTAGATCTCTGAGGCTCCTTCACCATGTCATGGCCAGCTTTGGGGAGCAGGGCATCCACAGAGGAGCCATGCTTCTTTCCGTCGTCATCCATAACGCCCTCCGAGGCTGGGTTCCTCTCGAAGACGTCAAACTCAAACATCTCCATTGTCAGCTGGTGGCCCACGGGAACGAAGAACTGCCAGACGCAGTGGGTCCCGGAGGAGTAGTTATACGGGAAACCAGGGGATAAAACAAGACCCTGAACATCCACGACGTCCACCCTCGCTCCACATTCAAAATACACCTATAACAGCAGAGGAAACAGTAGGTTAGACTCAGACGATCTCATACGCTGTAACACATCTACATCAGTCACATTGTGCCGTGCTGGTACGAGTGGATCCGAGTGGATCAGACACAGCAGTGCCTGCTAGAGTTTAAATTCCTCAGTGTCTCTGCTTCACTGAGACTTGTTCACCGAACAAAACCATCCAAACATTGTCCTGTAAATCAGTCACACACTCACCCTGTCACTCCCACCCTCACCCTGTGGACATTTCACACACTCACCCAGTCACTCCCACCCTCACCCCTGTGGACATTTCACACACTCACCCAGTCACTCCCACACTCACCCCTGTGGACATTTCACAGACTCACCCAGTCACTCCAACATTCACCCAGTCACTCCCACACTCACCCCTGTGGACATTTCACACACTCACCCAGTCACTCCCACATTCACCCAGTCACTCCCACACTCACCCCTGTGGACATTTCACACACTCACCCAGTCACTCCCACCCTCACCCCTGTGGACATTTCACACACTCACCCAGTCACTCCCACCCTCACCCCTGTGGACATTTCACACACTCACCCAGTCACTCCCACCCTCACCCCTGTGGACATTTCACACACTCAGCCAGTCACTCCCACACTCACACCTGTGGACATTTCACACACTCACCCAGTCACTCCCACACTCACCCCTGTGGACATTTCACACACTCACCCAGTCACTCCCACACTCACCCCTGTGGGCATTTCAGACACTCACCCAGTCACTCCCACACTCACCCCTGTGGGCATTTCAGACACTCACCCAGTCACTCCCACACTCACCCCTGTGGACATTTCACACACTCACCCAGTCACTCCCACACTCACCCCTGTGGACATTTCACACACTCGCCCAGTCACTCCCACACTCACCCAGTCCCTCCCACAATCACACCTGTGGACATTTCACACACACACACCCAGTCACTCCCACACTCACCCAGTCACTCCCACCCTCACCCCTGTGGACATTTCACACACTCACCCAGTCACTCCCACCCTCACCCCTGTGGACATTTCACACACTCACCCAGTCACTCCCACCCTCACCC
Source organism: Hoplias malabaricus (assembly GCF_029633855.1). Classification (NCBI taxonomy): domain Eukaryota; kingdom Metazoa; phylum Chordata; class Actinopteri; order Characiformes; family Erythrinidae; genus Hoplias; species Hoplias malabaricus. Next base: position 27,206,413 of record NC_089820.1, read on the forward strand.
CTGTGGACATTTCACACACTCACCCCTGTGGACATTTCACACACTCACCCCTGTGGACATTTCACAGACTCACCCAGTCACTCCCACATTCACCCAGTCACTCCCACACTCACCCCTGTGGACATTTCACACACTCACCCAGTCACTCCCACCCTCACCCCTGTGGACATTTCACACACTCACCCAGTCACTCCCACCCTCACCCCTGTGGACATTTCACACACTCACCCAGTCACTCCCACCCTCACCCCTGTGGACATTTCACACACTCACCCAGTCACTCCCACCCTCACCCCTGTGGACATTTCACACACTCACCCAGTCACTCCCACCCTCACCCCTGTGGACATTTCACACACTCACCCAGTCACTCCCACCCTCACCCCTGTGGATAATTTACACATTTACTTACACAGTCACTCTCTAAAAGACAGACAGTTTTTCTCTCTCTCTTACACACACAGTCACACCCATGGACAGGTTCTCACACACACACACACACACACACACACACCTTGACATTCTGATGATAATTGTCTGTGTGTTTACTGATATGATACTTTTATATTTATTTTTTCCCTAATGTTTTGAGAGACTTATAGTAGAGTCATTGTGGACACAGTGTGACACTCAGGAGCAGCTGCACATGAGCCTTAGCTCTCCACGCTCAATGCCAAATGTCAGCGAGGGGGGTTTAAAGGCTCTCAGTAAAGGAGTGACGGAGCACCACTGAGTGATGTTCGTGATCCAGAATTTCACTGATGTTTATGTGAAGGCTGAATGCCATCAGATCCTCACAGCTATGTTCTGACACCAGGGTAAAGTCTGCCCCGAGAGTTTCTGTGGTGAGGAGGAACACACTCCTGGAGGATTACCTTCAGCCGAGCTGCTCTCGGACCTGAACTATTCAACCCTTCTGCTCCAGAACACATAAACCCTCCTCTCCGCCGCCGGACGACCGCGGGGAGGCTCTTCTTCAAACGCACGGACGGACGGAGGGATGGTAATATTTCCCAGGTGTGCAGGATGGAGGGATGGAGGAATAATTGGAGGCAGATGGGAATTGGGAGGAAAGCTTCGAATCAGACCTTCGCTGGGGCCTGGCTTGTTTATTGGGTTTCCTTTCGGCCCTGGATTTGGAGTTTAACAATAAAATAAACAGAGGTTCTGGACCCACACGCAGCAGACAGGTTACAGACTCGCCTCCAGCCGCGGCCGGGAATGAAGTGATAAAGCTGCTGAGGCCAGAGAGAGAGAGAGACCCAAAAAAAACCCTGCTCTCCTCCATCTGCTTTCCATCATCAAAGACATTCCACAGACAATGGATTTTAAAGCGGCAAAAACCACGTCGTTTTCCCTTTTATTCTGAGACGAATTAAATGCAGGAGACAGAACACCATCTCCCAAAAAGAGAGAGAGAATGAGAGAAGACAAGAGAGAGAGGGGGGAGAAAAGAGAGAGAAATGTAGAGAAGGGGACAGAGGGATAGAGAGTATACAAAAGAAAGAATGTGAGAAAAGAGGTGAGACAGAGAATAGAGAGAAATGGTGAGAAGGGGAAAGAAAGAATACACAAAAGAGAAAGAGTTAGAGAGAAAGAAGACTTGAGAGAGCGAGAAAAATGTAGAGAAGGGGAGGGTTAGGGATAAATCACACAAAAGAAAAAGTGAAAGAGAGAGAGAGCGACAGAAGGACGGAGAGATCAGAGAAAGACAGGGGGAGAGTATCCTATTATTCGGTGCCTTTCTACAGTGAAGAATGAAGAACAGGTCGTCACCGGCTGCACCTCGAAGAAACAAATACTCAGCCTCCAACCTTTCAGAAAAGTACTCACCCCCCTCTTCCCCACAGAGGAATACAGTTCTGTTTCTTAACAAAACGTCTGTGACCTGCTTTGGTCCAAACCCCACGAGCCCCACAGCAGTGTTCTCCCCCTGTGTAAACAGCCCTGTTCAGAACGCCCGCTTTCAGCACCTGTTCCTTTAAATGATAATGAGCCGCTCGCTGTTCACCCCGACCCCGAGCGCACAGCAGTGAGGAGCGAGGAGCAGAAGCTCTGGTTTTTAGCCGTTTACTCAGTGCTCTTATTTTTCCGCGCTCGTTGTGTCCGTTTTGCTGAGTTTAACCTCGTCTTTGCGCTCTCACATAAACACGGGTCCAGCGCTGTGATTGGACAGACTCAGACGAGGGGGCGGGGCCATTCTAAAGTCTCTGCACTTGACGTCAGAAGCGGAGCAGAATCAGAACGACTCGTTTTATCCTGTGTTTCTGACTCAGGCAGCGCACAGAAAACTGACTGGGGTCTTGTTTCACAGTGTGTGGGTTGGTGGGCTCCAGATTCACACTTTCTGTCAAAACAAGATCACTAATCTAGTCACACCATAAAATCAGATTCGGCGACATACGATGGGTCTTTGATCTCTAAAGGCAGTCCCTATAAAGAGCACAGACCCCGGCTCTAAAGGAAGAGAAGTGGGTCAGTTTGTAGCGCTGCCATAGTTGCGGACGCAGAGGTTGGCACCGTGTAAATGTTCACGCTCAAATTCACATGAAAGAGAGAAAGAGGAGGAAATGGGGGCATTCTCACCACAGCGAAAATATCCCAGCGTTACATCACACAGCAAACCAGTAAAGACCCCCCCCACCCCTCTCCGGGACAAAGACGGGCTGGAATAGCGCTTTAATGAAGAGCTGAGCCAGCGAGATTATATAAGACCCTGTGGGAGATGGCGATTCTGTGCGGTCCGAGTGGTCGGACGATACAGTAATCATCTAAATATCATGATACTTTTTCACAATATTTTATTACGATTTTGGTGCTGATGCTGGAGTTTTTAAACCCCTCAGTGTCTGGACTGAGAACAGTCCACCGACCAAAAACATCCAGCCGACAGCGTCTTGTGTCACTGATGAAGGACTAGAGGACGAGCGACACACACTGTGCAGCGACAGATGAGCTACTGTCTCCGACTCTACATCTACAAGGTGGACCAATGAGGGAGGAGTGTCTCACAGAGTGGACAGAGAGTGGACACAGGGTTTAAAAACTCCAGCAGCACTGCTGTGTCTGATCCACTCCACACCAGCACAACACACACTAACACACCACCACCACGTCAGTGTCACTGCAGCGCTGAGAATGATCCAGCACCACATCACACCTGCTCTGTGCGGGTCCTTAGCGCTGAGGAACAGGGGGGGAGGGGGGAATTAAGTGAGTGGAGTGGACAGTGGAGAAACATGGAGGTGGTTTTAATGTTATGGCTGATCAGTGTGTGTATATAGGACATATCCACTATCCCAGACACTGTATAAAAACAAGCGAGGGAGGGTGAACAAACTGCTCAGGGACGTTTAAAATGACAATTCCTGGCAACCCGGATTAAATGAGAAAACAGGTTAGGAACGTTTCCCTGTGGATTCAGTGTCTCTCTCTTTTTCTCTCTTAATTCCTTTTCCCTCCCCTTTCTCTCTCCTATTCCTCTTCTCCATCTTCTTCTCACCCCTTGTTTATCTCTCTCTCTCTCTCCCTCTCTCTCTCTCTCTCTGCAGGTGGAGGGATGTTATATGAGCTGATGACACCAGTTTGGAGACAGAGTTCCAGAGTTCCTGTGTTCCAGATTTCCAGGCGGGGAGGCGTTCCTCGTTCTCCTGTAAACAGGCCGTGGGGCTCAGGAAGGGGGCATTGGCGAGGGGCTGTTTGTTAGAGAGAGTGACGCAGGCCTGTGTGAGGAAGAGTGGACACACAGCAGAGCACTGCCCAGCACCACCCAGCGTGTCCATCTGACCACACGACTACACTGCAGTCACTGACCGGGCCATGCCTCCGACTTAGAAAACATCAGGGAGCTTCCAGCCACAAGATTAAAACCACAGTCAGGTGACGAGGTTAAAGGCCGATTTCTGCTTCTGCGTTGAATCAGTGCAGACCCTACGCTGCTGTGAGTGTTTACACACTCTCAGAATTAAAGCTACAGTACAGGAACATCACTGTCACTGAAGGTACACACAGTGGAGTGTATCTTTAAAAGGTACAGCAGTGGTGTTAGAGTCCAGTTGTGTTCCCTAAAGGTGCATTACATTCTCTTCTCCAGAAGGAGAGGGGGATCTCTGTAATCTTTCATTATACAACTGTGGAGAATAAAAGAACACAATAAAAGTCCTGGAGATGAAACGGGGCGAGTCACATCAACACAACTTTAACATCCACAGTTAATACAGAGTAGGGTACAGTTCTGATAGTTTTCTGGCAGTGTGTCTGCGGTACGTAGCATCCCTTAAAATATGGAATCATCATGGACTCTAAAAGCAGTGTTGAGACGCGTTTGTTTTGTGTTTCTGAGGTGACACTGTTTAGACAATGATTTGTTTTGAGACGGAAACGCCGCTGCTCTCAGATTCTCCACAGCTCCTATACAGAGAACACGCTTCTCATTGGTCGTCATCTTTATTTAGCCAATCAGCAGCCAGCGTCATCTGTCCATCATTCAGTGCTGCAGCAAATGGAGACAGTGCCTCTTACAGGGGGCTGTTTCGCCGAGAGCTGATACAACTGAACAGATGTAACTAATGTTGGCGTTGTGTTTAAGAGAAACTAAATTTTATTTCTCCCTCAACACAGAAATAACACATTAGCCTGGTTCATAAACACAAGATAAAACAGTAAAACAATGGCAGCCTACGTGTTTTAACACACTTCCATTGCCACAGGTGAATAAAACCAAGCACCCTGGCAGGGTGCTTCTACAAACGTTTGTGAAAGAATGGGTCGCGATCAGCAGCTCAGTAAACTCCAGCGTGGTATAAGTCCAGTCGGGAAATTTCCTCGCTACTAAATACACCACAGTCAACTGTCAGTAGTATTATAACAAAGTGGAAGAGACTGGAAACCACAGCAACTCAGCCACAAAGTGGTTGGCACCGTAAATTGCAAATCCGACAGAGCAGGCTCAGTGGATGCTGAGGGGCATAGTGCACAGAGGTCGCCAACTTTCTGCAGTATCAATTTCTACAGACCTCCAAACTTTGTGACCTTCATGTCATCAAGAATCAGAACTGTGTTCCACTGTGGAGAAGAGGGAGGATGTGTGTGGAACAGTGGAACTGTGTTCTCTGGAGCGACGGGGTTCCTCTGGTGTGTGGAACAGTGGAACTGTGTTCTCTGGAGCGACAGGGTTCCTCTGGTGTGTGGAACAGTGGAACTGTGTTCTCTGGAGCGACGTGGTTCCTCTGGTGTGTGGAACAGTGTTCTCTGGAGCGACGGGGTTCCTCTGGTGTGTGGAACAGTGTTCTCTGGAGCGATGGGGTTCCTCTGGTGTGTGGAACTGTGTTCTCTGGAGCGATGGGGTTCCTCTGGTGTGTGGAACTGTGTTCTCTGGAGCGATGGGGTTCCTCTGGTGTGTGGAACAGTGGAACTGTGTTCTCTGGAGCGATGGGGTTCCTCTGGTGTGTGGAACAGTGGAACTGTGTTCTCTGGAGCGATGGGGTTCCTCTGGTGTGTGGAACAGTGGAACTGTGTTCTCTGGAGCGATGGGGTTCCTCTGGTGTGTGGAACAGTGGAACTGTGTTCTCTGGAGCGATGGGGTTCCTCTGGTGTGTGGAACAGTGGAACTGTGTTCTCTGGAGCGATGGGGTTCCTCTGGTGTGTGGAACAGTGGAACTGTGTTCTCTGGAGCGATGGGGTTCCTCACTGATGATGATGAGGCTGAACTCCATCAGATCCTCACACTGCACCTATCTCACTCTGCCCTCTCTGTCTCAGAATGGGTCTGAGGTCAAGTGCACCACATGGGCATAAATAAATCCAGCAAGTACTGGTCTGTGGAACAGGGGAACTGTGTTCTCATGAGGGTTGGAGCTCCCTCAAATTCCTCATTATTGTCAGAGAAAGCCACTGTTATTAAAAATAACAGCCAAAGTTTCCCACCAGTTGCTCGCTCCAGACCCCCAGGCTGTTAAACACGCGTCAGTTCTGTGTGTTTGGAGCGTGTGATGGTGAAAATGTGTTGTGAATAATTATATTCCCCCAAAACACACTCAGAAATGTGCTTTCGCAGCCAGTTGAGGTTTGTGGTCCCCTTTGGTGGTTTTGCACCAATTTACATAGTTCAGAGAACAGTTTCCCCAAAGTCCTGCTGTGTCTGTACATACAGGTTTTGCTTGTCGAATGAGGACCTCAGAATGGGACATTGTAAAAATGGGGACCTGTGTCTCCTCGTATGGAAACGGCCGATGGATGTTCACCAAGGCTAAGGTCAGTGTTTAGGTTTAAAAGGGACATATTATCATAAACTCTCTTGTTCAGATCATGTTCACATTAAAGTGTGAATCTGGAGTCCACCAACCCACACACTGTGAAACAAGACCCCAGTCAGTTTTCTGTGCGCTGCCTGAGTCAGAAACACAGGATAAAACGAGTCGCTCTGATTCTGCTCCGCTTCTGACGTCAAATGCAGAGACTTTAGAATGGCCCCGCCCCCTCGTCTGAGTCTGTCCAATCACAGCGCTGGACCCGTGTTTATGTGAGAGTGCAAAGACGAGGTTAAACTCAGCAAAACAGACACAACGAGCGCGGAGAAATAAGAGCACTGAGTAAAAATGGAGAAGAAAGAGAACAGAGTGAAAACGGCTAAAAACCAGAGCTTCTGCTCCTCGCTCCTCACTGCTGTGTGCTCGGGGTCGGGGTGAACAGCGAGCGGCTCATTATCATTTAAAGGAACAGGTGCTGAAAGCGGGCGTTCTGAACAGGGCTGTTTACACAGGGGGAGAACACTGCTGTGGGGCTCGTGGGGTTTGGACCAAAGCAGGTCACAGACGCTTCATTAAGAAACAGAACTGTGTTCCTCTGTGGAGGAGTCTGAGTGCAGTAACACTAATGTAAGAGGAGTGCAGTGTCCTAAACCCATCTCCCAGTAAAAGTACCTAGAGTCTCAGTCCAACTCCTTTCCTTCTAGACTTCTGAGGAACAGAGGAGTGCAGGAGCTAGTGCCATTAGCTCAAGAGTCTAACGGTTACAGAATAGGGAAAGATTAGTGTCAAAATACAGTTTTTTTATTTATTTATGTATGGTCACACTTATATAGCGCCTTTCTAGATTCTCAAGGATGCTTTACAAACAACACTGCACAGAACGCCATTCCATTCAACACTCAATGCACACACTCACACTCTCTGGCGAGAAGCGGCAGCCAAACGCACACAGCGTACTCCCAACCAGGAACGACTGCATCGGGCACTAGGGATTCACCCAGGACAGAGCGCCGATCCATATCTGGGCTCACACACATTCACTCACACACACTCATTCACTCACACACACACACACACCAGGGCAGTTATTAGAAATAAGCCAATTCACTTGACCTCCATGTGCTTGGACTGTGGGAGGAAACCGAAGAACACACCACACTCCTCACAGACAGTCACCCAGAGGAAACCCACACAGACACAGAGAGAACACACCACACTCCTCACAGACAGTCACCCGGAGGAAACCCACGCAGACACAGGGAGAACACACCACACTCCTCACAGACAGTCACCTGGAGGAAACCCACGCAGACACAGGGAGAACACACCACACTCCTCACAGACAGTCACCCGGAGGAAACCCACGCAGACACAGGGAGAACACACCACACTCCTCACAGACAGTCACCTGGAGGAAACGCAGACACAGGGAGAACATGGAAACTCCACCCAGATTGGACTTGAACCCAAGATCCCAGCGCTGGGAGGAAAACCTGCTCATCCCCAAATTGTGTAACTCTATTCCAGCAATTAGAAAAAAATCCCACACAACACATCATCTGGGTTTTCAAGGATTTATCATCATTTTTACGTCTCATATTTTAAACGTATTTATAAAAGTGTTGAATCTGCGTTTGTGGATCAAGTCACTCGACTATTTTCCGTGACGTATTTTTGTTCATTTCCTCTCAAGGGTTTTTGGATTTTGAGACTTTCATTTCACATTTTGCAGCTTTTTATTTTTCCCCAGTTCCAAAAATACAAACAGGACAAAGACAGCATTTAGCATGCTTCTCCACACACACACACACACACACACACACACACACACACACACACACACACACACACACACACACACACACACACACGTTTAGCACAGGCTCTTTGTTACTGGAATCCCATTCATTATTGGACGACAACAACCTGAAAAATGTGTCTGTGTTTCCAGACAATGGTGTGTTACACAGCTCACTTCTCAGAACTCAAATGATCACCATGCTAACATCAGGTATTAGCTTCTATTGCTATAGCCACATTAGCATCACAGCTTCAGTGCAGAACTAAAGCTAAACTAAACTTCAGGCAACAAGTGTATCTGCGAAAGCTAAGAGAGAAACTGGATAAATCTGATTAATATTTTCAAACACAGTGTGTAAGATATGTTTATATGAATGTGATAACTGACATGCTACTAGCTAACACTGCTCAGAAAAAGCAGTTCATTAAGGAGCTCTGTATCAATAACATGCTACAAGCTAAAGCCTGGGTTTACTGGACTTTGGTGTATGTGTGGAAGTCTCCAGTTTACTGATATCAGACATGGTACCCACTACAGAATGATACACACATTCAGAGACATAATTCACCAGCTACTTCACACTGTCTGACTACAAGACACCTGTATCTGTGAACGGAAGCAGATGTCCTCCTCTAAAAGCCCCTCACAGAAAGTGAGGACAGTAGACGGTGGAGGACAGGGGACAGTGGAGTTGAATGGAAGCAGACGTCCTCCTCTAAAAGCCCCTCACAGAGAGTGAGGACAGTGGACGGTGGAGGGCATGGGACAGTGGAGGTGAATGGAAGCAGACGTCCTCCTCTAAAAGCCCCTCAGAAAGTGAGGACAGTGGACGGTGGGGGACAGTGGACAGTGGAGGTGAATGGAAGCAGACGTCCTCCTCTAAAAGCCCCTCACAGAGAGTGAGGACAGTGGACGGTGGAGGGCATGGGACAGTGGAGGTGAATGGAAGCAGACGTCCTCCTCTAAAAGCCCCTCACAGAAAGTGAGGACAGTGGACGGTGGAGGACAGGGGACAGTGGAGGTGAATGGAAGCAGACGTCCTCCTCTAAAAGCCCCTCACAGAAAGTGAGGACAGTGGACGGTGGAGGACAGGGGACAGTGGAGTTGAATGGAAGCAGACGTCCTCCTCTAAAAGCCCCTCACAGAAAGTGAGGACAGTGGACGGTGGAGGACAGGGGACAGTGGAGTTGAATGGAAGCAGACGTCCTCCTCTAAAAGCCCCTCACAGAAAGTGAGGACAGTGGACGGTGGAGGACAGGGGACAGTGGAGTTGAATGGAAGCAGACGTCCTCCTCTAAAAGCCCCTCAGAAAGTGAGGACAGTAGACGGTGGGGGACAGTGGACACACACAGTCAGGTCCACACACACACAGTCAGAATCACACACACACACAGTCAGAATCACACACACACACAGTCAGAATCACACACACACACACACACACACACACAGTCAGAATCACACACACACACACACACACAGTCAGAATCACACACACACACAGTCAGAATCACACACACACACACACACACACACACAGTCAGAATCTCACACACACACACAGTCAGAATCACACACACACACACAGTCAGAATCACACACACACACACACACACAGTCAGAATCACACACACACACAGTCAGAATCACACACACACACAGTCAGAATCACACACACACACACACAGTCTGAACCACAAACATACACACAGATACATAAACACACACACTTATAAACAATAACACACACACACTTACAATAAATACAACAGAAGAGTGGAGCACAAATATAAACACAGAGAAATGTATAAACACAGACACAGGAACATCCACATGACAAAAACAAGCTAAAGCCACACACACACACACACACACACACACACACACACACACACACACACAGTAATAGTAACCTAAAGTCTCAGTGAGTTTATGGAATGAATCCTGAAAACAGTCCCCACTTTTACACAGCCTCGTGTTGTCGCGGTGCTGGGGACCTCTGGGGGATATTTCTCAGTTAGCGAGATAACTTAAGCCCAAGGTCCAGCCTGTCCAATAGGAACAGACTTAAGGCTTAAGTTAACTGGCTAAGTGGGAAATCCAAGTTTGTGGAATACACCACAGGTCCTCATACATTTATCAAAACAAATAAACACACATATATACACACACACACACACAAACAACCCCCCCCCCCTCCGACGGGATTTCCTGGATAAACAAACCCAATCAAATCCGAGCAGAACTGATATTGATATATGTGTGCGTGTGTTTTAGTTACTCACTCGTTTAGCGCCGCACGCGCTGATCAACAGCAGAAAACAAACAGCAGCGAACTTCACCTTCATCATCCTCCTGCAGCCACCACACACTCACACACACACACATTTACTCATAAACATACACACACACACACTCACAAACGCAAACTCTGTCTCTCTTACACATACATATTTTCTCTCTCTCTCTCTCTCTCTCTCTCTCTCTCTCTCTCTGGTACACATGCGCGCGCGCACCTGAGGCAGCAGGAGCGCGCACGCGCTCTGCACACTATACACGCGCGTAATGTTTTCCTGCGGAGGTCTCTGTTGTATGTGTGTGTGTGTGTGTGTGTGTGTGTGTGTGTTTGTGTGTGAGTGTGTGTGTGTCAGGGGCGTTCCTCCACTGCTTGTACTGGGGCAGACCGTGAATCCAGTTAAAAGTGATCTAACACTAAATGGACGTTGCTCAGACATTTGTGAGAAATGTAGAATAAATTAACACTAATTCTTGTTTATTTTAATTGCATTAATTAGGTTTATGAGTGACACACGTCGGACAGGTGTGGGGTGTAGCGCCACACTGTGGGCCCTGGACACAGTCGTTTTCCCAGCGCTCCGCCCCGGAAGTGGACTCAGAAGTGTCTGTAGGACTGTGTGTGTGAGTGAATGTGTGAGTGTGTGTCGCCCTGTGAAGGACTGGCGCCCGCTTTTTTTTATTTAATTTAAAAAAAAAAGCAAAAAAAAAAAACAAAAAAACAATGGCGTCTTGTGTTTGATGAGACAAACTGACATTAGGTAAAATAGAGCCGGTCCAGACTTCCCTGGGGCTCTAAGCAAAATGTTGATAAGGACCACTCCGCCCTGAACTCTTTGACTTTTGCACCTGACTCTCCACTAGACCTCTCCGTCTGGGTTTGACTCCAGAATAAACAGCTACAAATGAGCAAAAAGAGGTGTAAACAAACCATGTTTATTCAAAAAACCATGAGTAAATAAACAGTTTGAACATAATTAAGTTTGTGATCAGCCCTTCAGCGTCTGAGTCAGCATTAGACCTTTAAAGTGGAACTCAACTTAGCACTTAGAAAGTAACTACATCATTTTTAAGGTGGAATGGGATACAGAGGAACTTTTAGACTGTAGTGGTGTGTTTGGAGAAGTTTAAACGAGCACTAGACCATATAAACACATCAGTGTATGTTCACTATTCACTGTTCTGCTTCAAAGTTTGGTTCATGACACTGTGGCACTGCAAGGCTTTTAAGGTTGTGGAGAGCAACTGCGCAGTGCACGCCTCCTCTAAATATATTCTACGTTCATTTATCAACAGTCCGACCTGGAGAGGCACAGTCGCAGGTTTACCTCACTGCTGTCCACAGCTCCATATCCAGGAGTCTATTTTCCTCTTTTCATTTCCTGAAGGATTGTTTCTCTTCATCTTCTGATGATACACAAACTCTTCCTAACAATGCGAGAGGGAGACAAAGGGGCCATCGTTAAGAGCATATAGGGCAGTCCAGCTCTGGGTGTGGGGTCGTACAGTTGGAGTTTATCACGGTAAACAAGACAGTCACCTCATTGCAGATTCAGCACACTGTCTTCAGTATTCAGTCTTCTTGAAGGTAGTCTTCTTGAAGGCCATCCATGGCCTAATGGTTAGAGCAGAGGGTTGAGGACTGAAAGGTTGTTGGTTTGATTCCCACGAGCAGCAGGAAAACTGGGGGCAGTGGGAGTGAAGGAACAGCACTGTCCTCCTCCTCAATCCATGGCTGAGGGGCCCTTGAGCATGGCACCAAACCCACAACTGGGGGCCTGATCTGGGTGTGTATTCAGAGCCCCTAGTGCATTAGTGTGTGTGTGTGTTCAGAGCCCCTAGTGCACTAGTGTGTGTGTGTGTGTGTGTGAGAGTGTGTGTGTTCAGAGCCTCTAGTGCACTAGTGTGTGTGTGTGTTTAGGGCCCCTAGTGCACTAGTGTGTGTGTGTGTTCAGAGCCCCTAGTGCACTAGTGTGTGTGTGTGTGTTCAGAGCCCCTAGTGCACTAGTCTGTGAGTGTGTGTGTTCAGAGCCCCTAGTGCACTAGTGTGTGTGTGTGTGTGTTCAGAGCCCCTAGTGCACTAGTGTGTGTGTGTGTTCAGAGCCCTTAGTGCACTAGTGTGTGTGTGTTCAGAGCCCCTACTGCACTAATGTGTGTGTGTGTGTGTTCAGAGCCCCTAGTGTACTAGTGTGTGTGTGTTCAGAGCCCCTAGTGCACTAGTGTGTGTGTTCAGAGCCCCTAGTGCACTAGTGTGTGTGTATGTTTAGAGCCCCTATTGCACTAGTTTGTGTGTGTGTGTTTAGAGCCCCTAGTGCACTAGTGTGTGTGTGTTCAGAGCCCCTAGTGCACTAGTGTGTGTGTGTTTTTAGAGCCCCTATTGCACTAGTGTGTGTGTGTTTAGAGCCCCAAGTGCACTAGTGTGTGTGTGTGTTAACTGCCACAGATGGGTCACATGTGGAAAACACATTCTGTTGAACATTGTTCAATGACAAATAACTGCAGTGTGTGGAGTTCTGGAGAGGGCTCCAGCTTGGTTTTACTGAGGGAATGCAGTGCTCATGTTGGGAATGATTGGGAAACCTGGAGAGGAGGAACAGGGGGCATGGAATCTGAATGTGGAGGCAGCTGCATATAGCTGTGGTGAAAATAGTGTTGGTGTCTGTTATGATGGTAACCCAAGAACCCCGGGGGACACCAGGGGTGAGGGAAGCCATCAGGATGGAGGAGGAGGCTTTCCGAGTTGTCTCAAGGAACTCTGATACCGTGTCTGTGTCGGTCAGTAGAGGAGGTCGGGCCGTGTCCCAAAGTAGCGCCTTACACCCTACAATGTGCACATCAGAGGAAAAACTAAAGATACTGCACCCAGACAGTAATTAGACACAGGGAAAACTGTAGTGATATTTACAGCACGCTAAAAATTATAACGTTTATTTATATCCAACACTGTGCCCTACGGAGCGTGTAAGGGGACATTTAGGACTCAGCCTTAGCTATGGAGTGGAAACTTCTCTCACTGCTCTCTTCCTCTTTCAAACGAGGAGAACTACTTTATTAAACTTTAATCCAAACCAGAGGAATTCCTGTTTAAAACATTATCCTCCAGGAGTCTGTTCACTCTCAGAGCGCAGGGACAGCAGGGTCAGATTATTAACCTGTAAACAGTGGGAAAAGACTGAGACGGAGGAGTACGGGGCTTGTGTCTGCCGTCTCTTACACACTACAACAACACAGCAGTGAAATAAGACGATGACTGAAGCCTGTGTGTGATCTGTGTGTGAATAACTCACTCAGATTCAGACAGAAGAACAGAGACGGATTAGAGTCTGATGCTAATAGTTTTACATTAGATCCTATGGTGAAAATGCTAATGTGGATAACAGAGGATAACTGTCTTTTTCATTACGCTCCACTGTGGGATCCTCAATGCCCTGAATGCAAAGAGGAGGTGGGTGCTGTGCTTCTGAGTGCTGTGAGACTCTCTCCAGTGCAGGGAGAGGAACTGTGCATGAGACACATTTATCCATGTTTCCTTCCGTTTACATTAGCACTGAGCTCAAAATGGCAACCAATGGATACTACACAAGGTCCCATGGTAATTCTTGTTTGTTTCCATGGTTACACGTGAATAAGCTGTACTAAAATGGAACCTCATTCACAGAACTCAAGGAACCACAGCGTCGCTTTCAAGCTTTATTTATTCAGATTTTTTTTTTCTCAGATGAACCAAAAAATAATAGCTGTACCATAATATCAAACTATAATATTTCCTTTTTTTTTTCCAGAACACAATTCTTTATTTTAACAAAGAAAAAATAAGTCCCATATTTACTTTTCTATAATTGTACACACTTTTCCTTTAGTGTTTAATGTTTTCCTCCAGAATGGCGAGCTGTTCCAGACAGCGGCGGAGGAAAGGCTGGCTTTACTGTTTATTACCTTTAATCTTCAGAACGGGCGAAAAAAAATATCCAATACGACACGATGACGTGAAACGGACTACAGTTCAGTCACAGATTCTGGAGTCATTGTAAAGTCACATACAGATCAGCCACAAGTTTAAAACCACTGGTGGATCTCAGCGCCGTCCCTGGTTTTAATCTTGTGGCTAATAGGTGTGTGTTTATATGACAGTATGTTTAAAGAAAAGTAATACAAGATCAAGTATGACCAAAGCCCCCTGGTGGTCTCTGTCAGTAACTACAGTAAAGCACAGTAAATTTATCTGTTACAAAATAAAAAATAGATTTGCACCAAAATGCATTTAGCAATAAACAAAAATACATCTATAAAAAATAAAAAATTCAGATGAGCTCCAGTCGGTGGCAGATTAATTCCTCGGAACAAATCCAGCATTAAACACAAAGAACAAGGCAGTTTTCATCCCCTACAACAGCCAGTCCACCAGACTTCCAAAATTCCCCCATAGTCCCCTGCGCCAGCCCTGTCTCCACGACTCCATCACACTCCCAGTGTTTTATTCCCTCTCCTCCTCCAGCAGCACCTCCACCGTCTACAGAGTCTCTGTGGAGAATACAGTGGACATCACGACTAATCCCAGCGTCCTGCACATCCCTCTCCACCAGGACTGGGTTTAAACACCACCCCCTTCTCCAACTACAGTCAGACACCAGCCCTGTGTCCCCCACCTTTTAGAGGAGGACGTCTGGTTCCATTCACCTCCACTGCCCACTGTCCCCCACCGTCCACTGTCCTCACTTTCTGTGAGGGGCTTTTAGAGGAGGACGTCTGCTTCCATTCACCTCCACTGCCCACTGTCCCCCACCGTCCACTGTCCTCACTTTCTGTGAGGGGCTTTTAGAGGAGGGCGTCCACTGCTCTGACTCCGGCTGAACACTCGCCCTCACTGTGTTTACAGCCCAGGATTATAGAGGAATTTTGGAAAATGGGTGGCATTCCCCTTTAAAAGCAAGGCAAATCACAAAAAAAAGTTGATATTTCCCCCACATTCTGTTGCTTTGCTGAAATAAACCACACTCTTTTATATTCTGAAAAAAAGCAAAAAAGCAACAAAAATGGCAAGAAATACTAGTTAATTTTTACATATAAATTATTATTTATGACAAAATCCACTCAGAAAATAATAGTCATCCACTCCAGAAACAAAGAAGCTGTATAAAAAACAAAATGTATCAAATAACTCAGATACTGGGTACAAAAGAAGTCAAAAATAACTTTTATATTAAAGAATAATGCTAATAAAGGGTTAAACGGGGTGTAGCTGTGAACGGGCCTCAGGTTCGGAGCCCGAGGTGAGAGTGATACAGTAGAGGTGTCATAAATATTCAAAAAATATAAATATAAACCTGTGTTTTACAGAATGTCACTGACGTAAAAACACTTCCTCGAGATCCACCTCAAACTCCGGCTCAGTTTGTTTTCGCTGATTTTCTGAGTGAAACTGTAAATTGAAAATATAAATTTTCTCGTGTGTGTGTGTGTGTGTGTGTGAGTGAATGTGTGAGTGTGAGTGTGTGTGTATGTGTGTGTGTGTGTGTGTGTGTATGTGTGAGTGTGTGTGTGTCGCCCTGTGAAGGACTGGCGTCCCCTCCAGGGTGTATTCCCGCCTTGCGCCCAATGATTCCAGGTAGGCTCTGGACCCCCCGCGACCCTAAATTGGATAAGGGTTACAGATAATGAATGAATGAATGAATTAATTAATTTTCTCTAAAATGTCATATTTTTGTGAGAATTTTAATGCACCATTTTTATTTGTTTGCTGTGTTTCACTAAAAAAAGAGAATGTGTTAATTAATTTTACACAAGCAACATTTTACGTTGTATTTATTTATGGAAAAATATACTGAATTCTTTAAATAAACACACTATTCTTGTTAATGTTGAATGGCATTTCTGACCCCATTTCATTAACTTTTATTACAATTTGTCTTCCGTCATTTATTTATTTATTTAATACGTGGAACACTTTGTGTCTGAAAATCGAAATATAAATAAAGTTAAATTTGTTTTTTTTTTAGTTTAGAAAATCAGCAAAACATCCCAGCAAACACACAACTTCCACACAACGTTGTATTTTAGGTGTGGTTATGTTGGTGGCCACGTTACTTAACAGGCACTCTCTTACTATGTTGTTAATATGTTGCACTAAGGTTGGTGGCAATAAAACCCTGCATCTACTTTCTATCAACCTATTGATAAAGGTTGCAGTTATGAACTATGTGGGTTGGTGCCAACATAACCAATGAAGTACGTTATGACAACTGCGCGAATCAGATTCTACTGGTCCCGCTGCAACCTTGTGTCCACCTTTCTGCAACCTGCTCCTAGAGGGCACGAGAGAAATTCAATTTTTTGTCAGTTGGCGAAGAACCGTTGCTGCGTTGAAGTCTCACAGGATTTCAGGTGAGTGATTTATAAATTATGACTATAAAATATAAATTTTAGAACATTTTCGAATGTATATGTTGTATACTATATACGTACTACCATAGTCCCCATTTACAGACAATTCTGGGTAGATAGCTCAGTATTCTTGCTTAGTTTATCAGCATTATTTGTACAATTGATGTTAGCTAGTTAGCTAATGTTACGGAACAGAACGTATAACTAATAAGTTATACTAATATACTAATATTTAAAACTATAATTTTAAAGAGCATTCGAGTCCCACACCTCTTCCAATAGTCGCCTGCCTTTTTCGTTGGTCCTGAAGTTATTTTGACGTTTTAAACGAGTATTAGTGTGGCAAAAGGGTGTTGTGAGTCGACTCTTCTGATTCTAAAACCCCTATGACTACAATAGACAAAATACTTTTGTCTTTTTGCCATCGTGCTGTATAGCTACAACTGAGGGAAATGTTGATAGAGGTGTGTGTCTGAACAAAAGAGAGTTTGAGTGACTGCGAGTGCCATGAATGGGTTAATTGGCAAATGCTAACGCATCTCACTGAAAGTTCAGTCAGACGCATTTCACATAAATGTCTTGGTATGTCTACCTTTTAACTGCCCAAACAATAAATTGTAGGCAATTTCACTTGCTGTTGTGTTATGTGGATACTATGAGGTAGCTGGACTTAATGTGTGCATTTCTTTTTTCCGTTTTCCTGTCGTCCACATGTTGAAATACATTTATCATCTCGTAATTAATAATTGCGTATAGGTCTAACCTACCATTTAGAAGTTTAGAATAATAATACAAAAGTTTTTAATCCATATTCTCAATAATGTAAAACCCATTTACTTTAGTTAAAATGTTTAAAACGTTTCTATTCTACACTTAAATACTACTAATGTGCAAATTTACAGGTCTCGGGTAATTAGGACACTATCAAGGATGCTCTAAACAAAAATGAATTATTCAGAATAATGAACTCATGCATTAACTCATTATACATCAATGTATATTTATTTATCAATTTATTGTTCAAAGAATTTTTAAAATATGTAATCAAATATGTAAAAATACTGTAAATGAATAGTTTGTAATATTTATTTTCCCAATGCGATATTTATTAATGTACAGTGACATGCCAAATGTCATGGAGTAGCGTTATGTAAATTGATTATCAAGTGTTACCTCAGAGGATGACTTGGCAATGCCCGTACCTGTATACATTGTGAGGTGTTATCCTGTGAGTGAGGTTGAACATTGGCCAGCATGCTAATGTCAAGGCGACATATATTATCAGAGTTTGGAAAAGGCAAGAGAGCATGTGTCAGACAGATGGCATGTTCCACTTCCAAAGTTGAGTGGGCATTTAACATTCCTCTATCTACAGTATAACATGTGCAAGGAATACATAATCGAAGACTTTACCAAGACAAGCGATCACAGGTCAGTGCAATGTTCTTTAGCTTCAGCAGGATATGGGAGCACAAGGTCCACCAGTCCATGTCTTCATGGGGTCTGGGTCACATACACACTGTACAATCAGTCCAAAACAACCGATTCATTGGACCAAGCCACATGTTGCCAGTCTTCTAGCGTCCTTTTAGCAACCTTCTGAGCCCATGTAATGTGGTGTTTGGTTTCATGGTTTGAACAGAGGCACTCTGGTAGGTCTTCTTGTGGGTGGACACTGTGCTATAAACTGTGGGTGGTAATGCCTTCTATGATGTATTCCCTGTACAATGGATTGAGTAATATTAAATGGCCACAAAACTTTGAAAATGTTATGTCCCATCTGTCTGGCACCCACTATCACGTCGTTCAAACAGTCTTTTAAGGTAACATCACTTAATAATCAATTCACAAACTGCTATTCTACGACATTTGGCATGTCAGAGTAAATTATATTTTAAATTATTTAATGACCCAGTCACTCCTACACTCTTATTTTACAGCAATATAATAATGGATTTGTGATAACAGTTGATGAGTTTCTGACTTTAAATTGGACCTCTTAATATTTAAGGATGGTTAAAAGAGGATGGAGCAGGAAAGACTACCTCAAAAGATGGAGATCAGCCAGGAGAATTCTTGGAGGATTAGGGGTCTCAGAAAACAAAACAGAAAAAAATATGATAACAATTTCTTCTCTCATATCTGAGGCAAGCAGCCAGGAGCCTATTGTAGGGACAATTTGCAGTCCTTACTTGTCTGAGGAATACAGCCAGGAAGACAATGAGACTGACTGCAATTATTCCTTATTTGAGGCAAACAGCGAAGATGCCACTGTTGAGATTGGCTGCAGTGTTGCATGTAACACATGTACATATAATGCAACAACTCCCTCTCAGTCAAGTCTGAGGAAAAAGGAGCTGAAACAAGATATACAGAAACAGCTTGCATGCTGGGTGAATGATAACAGTGTTTCACATAGGGCTGTTGATGATCTTTTGAAAATCCTTAGCTCTGTTGGTTTAACAGTACCTTTAACCACCCGCACACTTCTGAAGACAGCTAGATCTGTAGAAACAACAATTAAATCTGGAATGCAGTATGTACATTTTCAATTAAGACACCAACTGTCAAGACTAATGGAACGCTATTCACAGGACAAAATAGCATCATTAGAGTATTTGGAGCTTTCCCTAAATATTGATGGGCTGCCACTATTTAAGAGCTCAGCAACTTGCTTGTGGCCAGTGCTATGCGCAGTGCATTTAGATCCATTATTTGTCTTCCCTCTCACTCTAACCTCAGGAAACCATAGACCAACAGACTTGTCCTTTCTTGAAGATGCCATTTCTGATCTAAAAGATGTACTACAAAATGGTTTTGACATAGGAGGAAAGAATATCAAAATCAAAATAAAATGTGTTGTCTGTGATGCACCTGCACGTGCAATGGTTAAAAACACCAAGCAATACTCTGCTTACTATGGGTGTGATAGATGTCACCAGAGAGGCACCTGGCAGAATACTGTGACATACCAACAAATAGATCACTTATTTCTCAGAACAGATAGGACATTCCGTACACAGAGCCAAGCTGAACACCATCATGGTGGTACACCATTTTGTGAACTACCAATTGACATGGTAAAAGCTTTTCCAATTGATTATATGCACCAGACTTGTCTTGGTGTCATGAAAAAATTACTACTCATCTGGACAAGAGGAGAAAGAGGACGAAGCAGGGAGACAATGATGTCTGCAGGACAGGTTGAAATTGTTAGTACTAGGCTCATAGATCTCCAGAAAAACATTCCCACATGTTTTGCCCGAAGACCCAGGAGTCTGAAACACCTAGACAGATGGAAGGCAACTGAACTTAGACAGTTTATGCTATATACAGGTAAAGTTGTTTTGCCTGGTGTACTTAGACAAGACCTATATGAGCATTTTCTTTGTTTCAGTGTTGCACTGTGCATTTTGTTAAGTCCTGACCACGTGAAACAATATGGGATGTATGCACAAAGTCTTTTGGAGTACTTTGTAGCTGAAGGCAGGGACCTATATGGATCTCAGTTTTTAATATACAATGTGCATTCTTTGCTACATATAGCAACTGATGGAATCATTCATGATTCTCTGGATAACTGTTCTGGATTTCCTTTTGAGAACTACATGCAGACACTGAAGAAAATGGTTAGATCCCCTAAAAACCCACTAGTGCAGATTGCAAAAAGAATTTGGGAGAGTGAGACAGGAATGGCATTACAAACCAAAAAAAGAGGAGAAACATTCACTTGTCACACACCAGATAATGCTTTTCTGTCAGTGGATGGACAGTGTTGTGAAATTGTTGATGACACAAAGAATGGATGTTTGTGCCGCATTTATAGCCAACCAATGCCAATGTTTGTGGAGCCATGTGATTCAACATTCATTGGAGCATATACATTTCACTGTGGAGACATGACCATAAGGATGGTGCCAAAAAATAAAATCATGAAAAGGGCAATCAAAATTCACAGAGGAAATCATATTTTGTACCTTACCCTTCTTCATAAGGAGTGAATGAATGAACTGCATTCAGTAACTAGCCGTCCCAGCAATAGCAAGAACTATGTATATATGTAAATGAACAAACAAGGAATAAATAATGAATTCAATAATTGTAAAATGGAATTGTGAAATTTCGTGGCCAAGAAAAAAGTCAGGTACCTCATATTTACATTTGCTTGTCATTCAGCATCAATAATACAGCACAGGTCTTCGACTCCAAATCCTGAATCAGTTTACTGCTCCTGAATTCTAAAATGACTAGACTAAACACTGGTAGGCAGCGCAAAACATAAATAATTATTTAAAATTCAGGACTAGAAACTGGATTCAAGGTTAAGTTGATGACGTGTAATAGAATATCAGATAACCAACTTATATATGTTTTTTTATATGTTAACAGTATGTATTCAGTTCTTGAATTTGTACAAGAGCGAAGTGTGGCTGTTGTCCCGGATTCCTGGGTGGAGAGAACATGTGAAGTAAGATTTTTATTTTAATGTAATGCATGTAATTCCTATACCATTATTATGTGATTGGTACACAGTTTTTTGTAGTTTTTATAACAAAACCTATGACAATTGACCTATCCATACTGGTTTGTACACAGGTATGAACTTTACAGTATGCTGACAAAACCTCATTTCAGTTAAAATACTGTTAGAGTTTAGAGCTTACAGTTTAAAACACTAAGGTAGTTAACAATTTATACACTGAATTAGGAAAACCTACCTTGTGTCTATACTCATCATCCAGTTTATCAGCTCCACTGAAAACACCAGAACACTTTGTAGTTCTACATTTAGACTGCAGTCATCTGTTTCTCTGCGTACTTTCTTATCCTGATTTCACCCTGTTTTTCATTGGTCAGAACCACTACAGGATGCACAGAGCAGGCATGAATTGGGTGGTGGATCATTCTCAGCGCTGCAGTGACACTGACGTGTTGGTGATGTGTTAGTGTGTGTTGTGCTGGCACAAGAGGTCAGACACAGCTGCTGAATTTTTAAAGCCCTCAGGGTCACTGCTGTACTCAGAATAGTCCATCAACCAAACATTTCCAGCCAACAGTGTCCTGTGTGCTGCATCCTGTGTCCACTGATGGACTAGAGGAAAACCTATACAAACTCTGCAGCACCAGATCAGCTACTGTCTTTGACTTTACATCTACATGGTGGACTAACAAGTTAGGAGTGTCTATTAGAGTGGACAGTGAGTGTGCATAGGTTTTAAAAGCTCTGATGTGTGAAGCACTGATGTGTCGGATCCACTCATACCAGCACAACACACACTAACACACCACCACAATGTCAGTGTCACTGCAGCACTGAGAATGATCCAACACCCAAATCATACCCTCTGTGGGGGTCCTGTATGGGTCCTGTCCATTGAATAACAGGGGGAACTACAAAGTGCTCCTGTATGGTCAGTGGAGCTAATAAAAGAACAGTGAATGTAGATTTAAGGTAGGTAGTCCCTGATCCCAGGATCATTCAATATATAACACTAATATGAAATTAACAATACTCCTTACATTTTTAGACATGTGTATTGCAATTTACTATTTTGTTAAATTGGATTTTTGTCACCAGTCTGTAAAGCTTGTCCAGTGTTTCAAGAGTAGTATTGAAAGTATGTAACATGATCTTACTTGCTAGTAAACTTGAAATGCTAGTAAATTTTATGGCTTCCTGTTCTGGCTTTAGAGTAGCCCTTACATGCACATTTTGATGTTTTCCTTAAACACACTCACTTGAATGACGTAGAAAATCGCTGCTTAATTAAATCTAGAAAGCAGCAAATATGAGAGTTTGCAAAACAAAGGTTGAGGCCCATCAAAGTAATTCAACTTCACTTATATGTTTAGGGACACTTTTGCTACTGGCCACCTAAAAATAAACAAAAATTGATTCAACGTGGATCTTTGCCCGACAAAGCGTTGTGGAAAAAACTTGAAGTCAGAGTTTTTAAATCATCAGGTGTGTATCAATTTCTGAAGGCTCATTTTAATCATTATTGTTAATTGTTTAGAAGCAAATATTTTAACTCTTGGGCACCAATTCTTTGCAAAGTTGATTATAAAACAGCTCATCAGCTAATGAGGAAGGCAGAGAACACTTCTTGTTTAGAGGAGTCAGATGGGAGTGGGAAGAAGCTAAGGGAAAAGAGGCCACCATCTCGCTATTTGTGTTATACCTCTGCCAGTGAGGATGGTAAATATTTAATATGATGCATGTATTTTAAAGGGCAATGTGTCTTAATATATTAAGAATTTGGTGTTCAATATATCAGTAAATATTACTTAACTGTGTGCTGCAGATAGTTTCCAACCTACCAAGGGTCCTAAAGTTCAAGCTAGATCTCCACCTAGATTGTCTGACTTTCTTGCACAAACAAGATGTGCTCTCTACCAAGGTAAGGCATTATTTATTTGATCAATATTAAAATTGTTGTATGTCTGAATGCATTCATGTATATGTAATGTTTATATTGCCTGTGTTAGATATGGAAAGAGGGTTGGATATGGCAAGAGAACCAGCAAGTTTGCCGAATTGTGAGTTATTTTCTTTTTATAAGAAACAGCCACATGCACATATACATACAAACAATAATAGAAGGGAAAAAAATCTGGCATGTTTAAATAAATGAAATGATGTAGACATTATTATGTTACTTATAGGGTCCGAGATTCCTGTGGTTGTGGGTAGAGAACTGGAAATGGCCCAAAGTGAGTTACAGAGAATACATTTTGTTTTATTTTCTGTGATGCAGGTTTGGTATTGGTTTTCATGTATGGAAAATGTACATTGTTATTTATTTATTTATTTTATTATTATTATTGTTTCGTGTACCCTTTCTAGTTTACTTGACTAGTTTTAAGGCTTTATTGTGACTTTTATATTTGTCAGTGAAGAATCTTAATATAATATTGGAAGCCAAAATGCTGATTTGATTGAAGCATTACATCTTACTACTTCTTACATGCTTTATGATTGTACAAAAGTACAACAAAGTTTGACCACTGCATTTAACTCATTCATGGCAGTGAACACACTCTCATACTAGGGATTAGGGGCAGTAAACACACATACATACACACACAGAGCAGCATTAGTTAGAATAATTAAGAGTGGGCATTGATTGGAATGATTTAGAACATGCATGAATGACAAGAAATGCAGGCTGCTGATATCTGAAAAACAAAAAAATTGTTTGTTTGTACTTTTAAACATTATAGCAAATACTGTGGAAATGGCTCTGTTGCATTTCAACAGTTGCTGAATTGTGACTATGAGAAGCATTAGCCCTCAGACAGTGATGTTTGTTTATATGGGAAACAACCAGTAAAATAATAATTTACTACACAGCCTTTGCCTGTTGGAATTTTAACAGAATATTAAGAATATAAATGTTTTCTGCAATTATTTTAGGACCACCCATTCAACCAGAGCGCCCTCCTCAAAGAGACAGTAAGTTTCTTTGTAAGTGTTCATTAATGTTATTGATAATGTTTGGAAATTATATTGACAAAATTCTGTTTCATAGATTTTCAAATGCATGTCCTCATGAAACTTGACCAGCTACTACAGAAGCAGGAGGAACAAAGCCTTCTCCTTAAACAGCTGATTAATGCTAGAAGTGAGGTGCCAATGGATATGGAGTTTGTCACTGTGGATGATATGGAGGGTTTTAATAAGATTGAAATTAAGCTGAAAGATGAAGAAGAAGAAAGAAAAATGGTGACAAGCTCAATTAATCCAATGATATAAAATAAATTCATAATTACAAATCCAATTTAAATGCAGCATAGACAACTACACAGTTAAAATTGATGGTTTTATAAGGATTCTTTATTAAGGGAAATGGTGTGAACCCTGAACACTCGAAGAACCTTTTGCATGATTAAATGGTTCTTTGCATCATGAAGGAGTTCTTCAGACTGATGGAGAATGTGCTATAGATGGTTCTTTTCAGAAAAGTAATCTTCTATTGTTATGATGTTAAGCTTGTAACAATAGAACCATTTTTGGTGCCATACAGAACTCTTCTCTTAAAGGCACTATACAGAAACCGTCTATAGCACATTTTCAATCAATCTGAAGAAACCCTTCATGATGCAAAGAACCATTTAATTGTTAATCTGTAAAAGGTTTTTTTTTTTGACTTATCAATGTAAATATAAAACCATTTTCATTACTAAATAACCATTTCAAACTTACCTCTAACACACGCTGTCAATCCTCTCATACACACCATCAAACCCTTTTATACACACCATTGAACTTCTCACACACACCATCAAACGCTCTCACACTCACCATTAAACTTTCTCTCACACACACCATCAAACCCTCTCATACGCACCATCAATCCATTGTTTATAAGTTGAAATATTTCCAATAAATAGGAAAATTAAAACTGTAAACTATACAATTCTCTTCATAGGTCAGGTACCTTGCCACCTTAGGGGGGCATTCCCTTGGAGATTCAGTAAGACGTACAATGCGCACAATTGCATCCTCAAGAATATGGGCTTCATTTAGTCTGAAAGGAAGGAAAGGGAAAATCTCACTTCAGAATCTAACCATTTACAGAGTAATAATGAGTGAGTGTATTTCTCTGTACTTGCGAGCTTAGATGTTTATGGAAAAAAATCAATGTTGGTTGGGTTTAAAAATGTATGCTTCATCTATGCAGAAGCAGTGATGAGAAGCCAACCAGGATCAAACGCAGCAGACATTGAGGCTCACATAGCTGAAACTCTGAAGCATGCACCAGGGATTGCACGACGAAAAGGGAATGTAAGTAAAAATCTAGTGAAACATGCAGTGTGTAAGATTTAGGGGAGTAATTAGCAGAAATGCAATATAAAACCATATGCTTATTAGAGTATAATCACCTGTAACTACAAATCTGTGTGCTAGAAGCATTATGAGAAGCATCATTAGGTATTAGAAGTAGGGATGCACCGATTTTTATTTTTTCAACATTTGTTTGACAGTAAAACATACTTTAAGGAGGCAAAAACACTGCACAGCTTGCATGAGGTCATTGTACCAGTCAGATGTCAGTCACTTCTACTGTTAACCTTTCATACTTCCAGTCCCATATACTCAAATCCTCACCTAGGATCGTTTCTGGAATTGGTTGGGCAAGAAGCTCATAGTTGGTTTACTTTCACATACAAAAACTCCATCTGAACCTTGGATTGATTTCGTAATTTCATACATCACTTTTCTGTAGGTTTGCAAATTGACAGGAAGCTTCATGCTGATTTCCATTATTTTTTGTTGGATATAAACACTCAGGGGCTTTTGGGATGCATGGCATTTCACAGTGCATGACCACGTGCAAACAAGGAGCCGCTCTCCAAAGCAATAAAAAATTAGATAAAAGTTTTTTAGATGGTTATGTTCAAGAGTCACAGAACATGAATTCAGTGATCATTTTCATAGATGATGATGTTTGGCCATGCAGGTGCTGCAGCTCGAGACATGCGTTTTCTGCCTTGCTCTCAGTACATGCACCAAACTTATATCTTATATCTGTGCAGTAGAAAAAAAAAACGAAAGAATGAGCCCCACTAAAAACTTGGATAGGTGCAGAGAAGATGGGGATGCACCAGAAGGGAGGGATTTTCCAATTCACTGCTACATGTCACTAAATCTTACACAGTGCTCCTTATATGGCAATTGTAGCACAATTATAGGGATACAAGCAATGTTCATCACTTGTGAATTGTCTCATTTCCTCCCCTCCACAGCCTTTGGCGAACTCAGACCCAGTGGAATCTGAATCACCATCTTATAATTTCTTTACTTCTACATGAACATTTTCCAACCTCACTGTTCCTTAGAATTCATCAGACTGTTTTTGTTGTGTGAATAAATGAACTTTGTTCTGACTGACTCCTGTTTATTGTGCTCTGTGTTTAAAATTTGTTCTTAACTTCAATGTGAGTGGATGGAGCTTAACTGTTGTAAAGAGTGTATGTTTGTGTTTGTGTGTAATGTGTATAAACGTGCATACTCTTTTTGTAAAATTATTTTTGATTAAACTGCATTCTGAATTTTATTGTGATTGTCTGATATTTATTATGTTTGTGTAATGCTTGTAGTTATGTTTTGCATCATTGCAATTTTGGAAACAAAACTATGACAAGTACATTATCATGTAATTATGCTGAAATATGAAAACAAAATGGATGACATAATTTAATCTATATCTCGTTTTTTAAGTATCTCTGTTCTGGCCACAGTAATGTCCGTATTTTGTAACAGACTAAAAATGATTGATGATGTGGATCAGGAAAAATGCACTGACAATGTTACTATGAGAAATATAGAACAGTATTTGCATAATGTGATGTAACTTTATGTCTACTTTGCGACTATAAATGAGTAATTACATTTTAGGTTGTCAGAATGTTGCAGAATACAGGAAAGGGGCCTTCTGGAATGTTGCAAATCTGTTGCTGAATGGTAGTGTAATGTTGCACAAAAACGTTGTGACAACCCTATAAAGTGTTTCATTTTGACTTTCTGACAATATTTACACAACGTTCCAAATGACTAATATAGTGGTTTTTACCACGTTGTGAATACGTAGCTGTGTTTGCTGGGATGGTCTGACTGGAGCCTGCAAATTTCTGAAGTTTTAAAATATACTTTCACCTTCAAATCAGTCGAATAATAACAATAATAATAACAATAATAATAATAATAATAATGATAATGATGATCTTGATCATAGTGATGTAAAAAAATATATTCAGAATATAAATATTATGTCACATTTATTTTCATTGAGTTTATAATAATAATAATAATAATAGTTGTATAAATGTTGATATATCCACATATTTATTAAGATCTCTTATCATAACGATAGTAATTACTCAATAGTTAATGTCTGTGGCCGAGAATAACGTCAATGATTATTAATAATAGAACTATTAACGTATAGTAATATAGTATCTATTCTGATCTAAAATAATAAATTAAATTCCAACTCTTTGAAGGTGTGAGTCATTTTCCGAGGCCTCGCTGATTACAGCAGCGCCACCTAGAGGCTGAGAAATGAAGCGGACAGAAGAAGGCTGTTAATAAGCGGTGACCTGGCGGGGGCCTTACACATTCACCACCGCAGAGAGGTCAGCACCTTTCCACGGGGTCAGAGACAGGAATAAACGGCTCGGAGAGTCTTCAGCCCTTTCCCGAGAGAGACGCGAGGTCAGTGGGTGGCCTCGGGATGTTTTCATAAAGGGAAAATAAGGCAGTCCTCTTCTGAACAACGCTTAAAGGAACAGTCCAGTGTTTTTAAGTGAATCTCTGTTCGCTGCGTCTGTGGCCTGTGGGCAGTTAACCACAAATAAACATTTTAATACGTTCATCTGAAGAGAGAAAGAGAACCCACAGCCTCAGAACTCGCTTAGAACCGAAGTCAGCAAGCAGAAGCTGGACTGTGTTTGTAAAGGTTTATGTACAGTATTTATTTCAGTGGTGTGTGAGACGGTCTCAGACGACAGCGTACTTTAACGTGAACCTGTGCACTAGGGGGCAGACTCACCTCAGTTTTAAAGAAGGGAGATGAGATTAACTTCAAAAACACTGGAGTTTACCTTAAAGAAAAAATCCTGATCATAAACCTCACACACACACACACACACACACACACACACACAAAATACGCTTCCACCCATCCCTTTAGTCACAAAAAGGACAGAGACAGGCACAGTGAAATAACCCTCTCTGATTGGACAGCAGTCCCATGGGAGAAAGGCTGTGATTGGTCAGTTACAGTGTTCTTCGCTCTGTTCCACATTGAAAGGAAAAGAAGGAGTTTTCACAGGCGCCGGGCTGTAGTTACTGTTCCTCCTGTTGTTTTGTTGTTGTCAAAGTTCTTGATGTTGTTGTCATTGTCTTTGTTGATGATGTAAAATGTGAGGCTTTTGTTTTGATAAAGCTGTTGTTGTTGTCGATGTAGCTGTTTTTTGGTTGGAGGTGTTGTTGTCACTGTTGATGATGACACTGTTGATGTCATTTTTTGTTGTCATTCTTGCAGTTGTTGTTTTTTTGTTGTTGATGCAGTTGTTGTTGTCAGTGTTTATGTTGTAGTTAATGCTGTTGTTGTGATCATTATTGTTGTTGTTGGTGATGTTGCTGTTGTCTTTGCTGTTTTTAATGTTGCTGTTGTTGATGTCTTTATTGTTGTTAATGCTGCTGTGGTTGATGTTGTTTTATTGTTGTTGTTTATGCTGCTGTTTCTGTTATTATTGTTGTTGTTTATGCTGCTGTTGTTGATGTTGTCGTTGTCTTTGTTGTGTTTAATGCTGTTGCTGTGGTTGATGTTGTTTTTATTGTTGTTGTTTATGCTGCTGTTGTTGATGTTGTTGTTGTTTATGCTGCTGCTGTCTTTATTGTTGTTTATGCTGCTGTTGTTGATGTCATCTTTCTTGTTGTTTATGCTGCTGTTGATGTTGTTGTTGTCTTTGTTGTTGTTAATGCTGCTGTGGTTGATGTTGTTTTTATTGTTGTTGTTAATGCTGTTGTTGTTGTTGTCTTTGTTGTTGTTAATGCTGCTGTTGTTGTCTTTGTTGTTGTTAATGCTGCTGTGGTTGATGTTGTTTTTATTGTTGTTGTTTATGCTGCTGTTGTTGATGTTGTTGTTGTTTATGCTGCTGCTGTCTTTGTTGTGTTTAATGCTGTTGCTGTGGTTGATGTTGTTTTTATTGTTGTTGTTTATGCTGCTGTTGTCTTTATTGTTGTTTATGCTGCTGTTGTTGATGTCATCTTTCTTGTTGTTTATGCTGCTGTTGATGTTGTTGTTGTCTTTGTTGTTGTTAATGCTGCTGTGGTTGATGTTGTTTTTATTGTTGTTGTTAATGCTGCTGTTGTTGTTGTCTTTGTTGTTGCTAATGCTACTGTGGTTGATGTTGTTTTTATTGTAGTTGTTTATGCTGCTGTTGTTGATGTTGTTGTTGTTTATGCTGCTGCTGTCTTTATTGTTGTTTATGCTGCTGTTGTTGATGTCATCTTTCTTGTTGTTTATGCTGCTGTTGATGTTGTTGTTGTCTTTGTTGTTGTTAATGCTGCTGTGGTTGATGTTGTTTTTATTGTTGTTGTTAATGCTGCTGTTGTTAATGTTGTCATTGTCTTTGTCTTTGTTTATGCTGCTGTTGTTGATGTTGTTGTCATCTTTGTTGTGTTTAATGCTGTTGCTGTGGTTGATATTGTTGTGGTCGTTGTTTTTGTAGTCGTTGTCGGTCGCCATGGCAGTGTCAGCTCTTCACACAGGGATGGACGGCTGTAATTGTGTTAAACCGAGATTTCGTACGTAGTCCCGCCCACTCCCGTCACCTTCTTGACGTTGTTGTGTCGGCTGGGGCTCAACGCGGTGCCTGACTGGACCTTGGGCTGACCATTCATTTTACCCTGAGCCAGTTCCTCTCTGTGAGATGGGGTGAGAGACAAAGGAGAAATGTGAGAAAGAATGAGACAAATCTGTTTCAGAATTTCACTTAACTGTCCGCTTTAAATCCTGAATCTGCTTTAAAAATGCGCACCACACCTCACTCACTCACATCTGTGGACAGTTTCACACACTCACCCAGTCACTAACACACTCACCCAGTCACTCACACACACACACACACCTGTGGACAGTTTCATATACTCACCCAGTCACTCACACTCACCCAGTCACTCAAACACTCACTCAGTCACACACACACACACACACACACACACACACACACACACACACACACACCTGTGGACAGTTTCATATACTCACCCAGTCACTCACACTCACCCAGTCACTCACACACACACCCAGTCACTCACACACACACCTAGTCACACACCCTCACCCAGTCACACACACACTCACCCAGTCACACACACACACACACACACACACACACACCCAGTCACTCAAACACTCACTCAGTCACTCACACACACACACCAAGTCACTCACACACACACCCAGTCACTCACACACAAACCTAGTCACTCACACACACACACCAAGTCACTCACACACACACCCAGTCACTCACACACACACCTAGTCACTCACACACACACACCTAGTCACTCACACACACACACCTAGTCACTCACACACTCACCTAGTCACTCACACACTCACCCAGTCACACACACACACCCTCACCCAGTCACACACACACACCCTCACCCAGTCACTCAAACACTCACCCAGTCACACAAACACTCACCCAGTCACACAAACACTCACCCAGTCACACACACACTCACACACCCACCCAGTCACTCACACACACACACCTGTGGACAGTTTCATATACTCACCCAGTCACTCACACTCACCCAGTCACTCACACTCACCCAGTCACTCACACATACACCCAGTCACTCACACACTCACCTAGTCACACACACCCTCACCCAGTCACACACACACTCACCCAGTCACTCAAACACTCACCCAGTCACTCACACACACACACCTGTGGACAGTTTCATATACTCACCCAGTCACTCACACACACACCAAGTCACTCACACACACACACCCAGTCACTCACACACACACACAGTCACTCACACACACACCTAGTCACTCACACACTCACCTAGTCACTCACACACTCACCCTCACCCAGTCACTCAAACACTCACCCAGTCACTCAAACACTCACCCAGTCACACACACACTCACCCAGTCAAACACACACTCACCCAGTCACACACACACACACACTCACCCAGTCATTCACACACTCACACAGTCACTCACACACCCACCCAGTCACTCACACACACAAACTCACCCAGTCATTCACACACTCACCCAGTCACACACACACACACACTCACCCAGTCACACACACACACAGTAATTCACACACTCACACAGTCACTCACACACTCACACCTATGGACAGTTTCACACACTCACCCTGTCACTCACACACACCTGTAGACAGTTTCACACACACTCACCTAGTCACTCACAAACTCACCCAGTCACTCACACTTGTGGACAATGTCAGGACTTGTGGCCGTGTGACAGTGACACCACCTGCAACACCACTTTGCCGCTCCCAAGTGGCCAGAATGTGTAACTACAAAACCAAGCAGTGTGGCAGAATAAAGTGAGCTGTGTCTGAGAGCGACGAATGTAGTCTGTACCTGGTTCCCAAGTGCGGAGACTCGGCCCGGTCCCTGGCACTGATGTAGGAGAGTTTCTGGTGGGAGTAGGACGGGGATTTGGGGACGGGAGATGGGGAGTGGTGGCTCTGGTGGGCTGGAGATCGATACTGAAGCTCCGTATGGAGGGAGGTAGAGGATGTTCTCTGGGCTCGGGCTAAAGAAGACGCTGAGGACCGAAGAACGGGGGTCCGAGGGGCATATCCCACAAATCCTGCGCCTATCAGGTTGTCACGGGACCCGTACGGTCTTGATATTGACCCTCTTTGACCGTCCGTGTAACACTGACCTGGTGGGATTCTGTTACAGACTCCGGAATCGAAGACCCCGGAATCGTTGGCGTAGTTCACTCGGTTTTGGAGCTTCTCCCTCTCCTCCATTTCTTTCCTCTCCTGGATTGAGGCCATGATAGTTTTAGAAAGGTTGTCATAGCGAACAGGGGACGGATCCCGCTCTCTTTCCTGCTCCCTCTCCTGTTCCCTCAGATGAGGAGAGTGTCGGCCGTAAATGATCCCGGTACGAACCGGACTGTACGGAGACTGCCTTTGGATTTCAGGCCCACGAACGTGGCACATCTTCGTGGGTAAAAAAGGCGAGTGGAAGCCCATCGTGGGGACGCCTGGATGTGAAGGGTGTGCGATGCACTCTCCACTAGGGGGCGCCACACCAGGACTCAGCAGACTGTCGTAAGACAAGCTCCCGTTCCGACTGGACCGCGTTCCTGGAGAAAACACTCCCCTCTGAGGAGTGGAAATGACCGGGTCGTGTTTGGCGCCCCCTAGCGGCGAGACCTCAGCTCTCCGGCTCTGTTTGAGGCTGAGAGATCGGGGAGAGCTCCCGATCGAGTCGAGCTGAAACGGAGACGACTGGAAAGTCCGGTGAAGAGGAGCAGAGCTGTAATCTGGGAGATCCAGGTTCGGCTCGGAACGATAGTCGTGACCTCGCTCCTCCAGGATTGCTGAGGACTTCTGAGAGGCTGCTGACATCACCATGATCTGAGAGAAACGAGAGGAAAGATTTAGAATATAATTCAACACTAAAGAAGAACAGAGAGAGAGAGAGTGAGAGAGAGAGAGAGAGAGAAGGGGACAGAGAGAGAGAGAGGGAGAGAGGGGGACAGAGAGAGAGAGGGGGAGAGAGGGGGACAGACAGAGAGAGAGAGAGAGAGAGGGAGAGGGGGACAGAGAGAGAGAGGGGGAGAGAGGGGGACAGACAGAGAGAGAGAGAGAGAGAGAGAGGGAGAGGGGGACAGAGAGAGAGAGAGGGAGAGAGGGGGACAGAGAGAGAGAGAGAGGGTGAGAGAGGGAGCGAGAGAGAGAAAGAGAGGGAGAGAGAGAGAGAGAGAGAGAGAGAGAGAGAGAGAGAGAGAGAGAGAGAGAGAGAGAGGGACAGAGATAGAGAGGGAGAAAGTAAGATGTGTGTTAAACAGAAAAAGGTAGAGTGAAAGACATAGTGCAAGGGAATGTTGAAAAGACAATAGCGACAGAGTTTAAAACAAAGGAGAGAAGAGAAGAAAAGAGCAGAAAAGAGGAGATTAAAGAACAGAAAAGAAAAGAAAGACGAGAAGAGAAGGTGTAAACAGAACAGAATATAGTTAGAGAGAAGAAAATGAGACAGAAGACGATAAAATATACAGTTCCCTAAAACACAACAGCGATCAGACACAACAGGGCGCTGTCGGCTGGATGTGACACTGAGGGGTTTAAAAACTCCAGCAGCGCTGCTGTGTCTGATCCACTCTACACCAGCACAACACACACTACCACCACGTCAGTGTCACTGCAGCGCTGAGAATGATCCACCACCACATCACACCTGCTCTGTGGGGGTCCTGAGCGCTGAGGAACAGGGGGGGAAGTGGTGTAATGAAGTATGCAGAGTCACAGACGGACTACTGATTCTTCATTAATATGTTTAGATGATGATGATGTTGAAGAACAGCTGGTGAAGAGCTGTATGTGTTAAAGTGGAACCCTCTAAAAAAAGGGTGGTCTTTTTTTAACTGTGTGAAACAGGATCTGTGCGGAGGTTTAATTAAAGCTCACCTTCTCTCCCGTGGTCTGGTAGTGCAGTTTGGGGATGGTGCCGAAGGAGGGTCTATGTCTGAACATGGCCGGCGTGGCGGGGCTGGTGGGCTTACTGGACACAGAGCTCTCTGTGGAGAAGAAGAAGGAGAAATAAATGTGGTTTAAAATGCATAAAAAGCCAGGTTTAATCAGGTGAATATCTGCCGTACCACATTGCACCACCAGGCGGCGCCAAAAGAACACCGTTAAAATAGGGAGCAGCAAAATGACTCAGAATTCTGCAGTGTTCTCTGGAGTGATGGAGCTCCATCCAGTTCCTCTGAGGGGAGTCGGAGTGGGGCCTGTGATCGAGGATTAATCCTCAAACATCAGCACCTGACCTAGATAATGTTAACGTGGCTGAATGCCATCAAATCCATCAAAACACAGAAATGTTCCCAGAAATACTGACACTGCAAAAAGGGGGAACAAACTCTCCATTAAATCCTTCATTTCAGAGGAAACGCTGGATGCTGCCCACAGACACCTGGCCATATGCTGCACTGATGGTTGTAGTGTAACCATGGATACGGATTTAGAGTTACTATGGAAATGGAGGTAGCATAACGAAGCAAATAGGTGAACATTAAGTATAGAGTAGGTGTGGTGTAACCATGGAAACAGATAAAGTGCAAATACAGAGTGGGTGTAACTTAACTATGGAAGCTAATGTAGCAGAATCATGGAAATATATGAAGAGTAACTATACAGTCAGATTAGCGTAACCATGGACACGTAAGAAGAGTAATTATATAGTGTGTGTAGTGTAGCCATGGAAACAGATAAAGGTGTAAATACAGAGTGTGTTGTGTAAAAATGGAAACACATGTAGCTGGAACCATGGAAACAGGTGAAGCGTATATACAAAGTGTGATGTGATGACAGGATGAGTGAGCATGTGATGTGATGACAGGGTGTGTGACTGTGTGATGTGATGACAGGCTGAGTGAGAGTGTGATTTGATGACATGGTGTGTGATGTGATGACAGGGTGAGTGACTGTGTGATGTGATGACAGACTGAGTAAGTGTGTGATGTGATGACAGGATGAGTGAGCATGTGATGTGTTGATGTTGAGTCAGTGATGTGATGACAGAGTGTGTGAGTGTGTGATGTGATGACAGGGTGTGTGAGTTTGTGATGTGATGACAGGGTGTGTGAGTGTGTGATGTGATGACAGGATGAGTGAATGTGTGATGTGATGACAGGATGAGTGAGTGTGTGATGACAGGATGAATGAGCATGTGATGTGATGACAGGGTGGGTGAATGTGTGATGTGATGACAGGATGAGTGAGTATGTGATGTGTTGATGGTGAGTCAGTGATGTGATGACAAGCTGAGTGAGTGTGATGTGATGACAGGGTGTGTGAGTGTGTGATGGGATGACAGGGTGAGTGAGTGTGTGATGTGTTGACAGGATGAGTGAGTGTGTGATGTGATGACAGGATGAGTGAGTGTGTGATGACAGGACGAATGAGCATGTGATGTGATGACAGGGTGAGTGAATGTGTGATGTGATGACAGGATGAGTGAGTATGTGATGTGTTGATGGTGAGTCAGTGATGTGATGACAAGCTGAGTGAGTGTGATGTGATGACAGGGTGTGTGATGGGATGACAGGTTGTGTGAGTGTGTGATGGGATGACAGGGTGAGTGAGTGTGATGTGATGACAGGGTGTGTGATGGGTTGACAGGTTGTGTGAGTGTGTGATGGGATGACAGGGTGAGTGACTGTGTGATGTGATGACAGGGTGAGTGAGTGTATGATGTGATGACAGGGTGAGTGAGTGTATGATGTGATGACAGGGTGAGTGAGTGTATGATGTGTTGATGGTGAGTCAGTGATGTGATGACAGAGTGAGTGAATGTGTGATGTGACGACAGGATGAGTGAGCGTGTGATGTGATGACAGGATGAGTGAGTGTGTTATGTGATGACAGACTGAGTGAATGTGTGATGTGATGACAGGATGAGTGAGTGTGTGATGTGATGACAGGATGAGTGAGTGTGTGATGTGATGACAGGGTGAGTGAGTGTGTGATGTGATGACAAGCTGAGTGAGTGTGATGTGATGACAGGGTGTGTGAGTGTGTGATGGGATGACAGGTTGTGTGAGTGTGTGATGTGATGACAGGGTGAATGAACATGTGATGTGATGACAGGGTGTGTGAGTGTATGATGTGATGACAGGGTGAATGAGCATGTGATGTGATGACAGGGTGAGTGAGTGTGTGATGTGATGACAAGCTGAGTGAGTGTGATGTGATGACAGGGTGTGTGTGTGTGTGTGTGTGTGTGTGTGTGTGTGTGTGTGTGTGATGTGATGACAGTGTGTGTGTGTGATGTGACGACAAGGTGAATGAACATGTGATGTGATGTGATGACAGGGTGTGTGAGTGTGTGATGTGATGACAGGGTGAGTGAGTGTGTGATGTGATGACAGGGTGTGTGAGTGTGTGATGTAATGACAGGGTGTGTGAGTGTGTGATGTGATGACAGGATGTGTGAGGGTGTGATGTGATGACAGGGTGAATGTGTCGTCAGTGGACCTTGGTAATGCTTGTGATAATAAAGGAATCCCGGGGGTGTTCACCTTCGCTGGACGTGAGCGGACTCTGACTCTGGAGCTGAGTGAGTGTGATGTGATGACAGGGTGAGTGAGTGTGTGATGTGATGACAGGGTGAGTGAGAGTGTGATGTGATGACAGGGTGAGTGAGCGTGTGATGTGATGACAGGGTGGGTGAGTGTGTGATGTGATGACAGGCTGAGTGATTGTGAGATGTGATGACAGGGTGAGTGAGAGTGTGATGTGATGACAGGGTGAGTGAGAGTGTGATGTGATGACAGGCTGAGTGAGCGTGTGATGTGATGACAGGATGAGTGAGTGCGTGATGTGATGACAGGGTGTGTGAGTATGTGATGTGATGACAGGGTGTGTGAATGTGTGATGTGACGACAAGCTGAGTGAGTGTGATGTGATGAGAAGCTAAGTGAGTGTGATGTGATGTGATGACAGGCTGAGTGACTGTGTGATGTGATGACAGGGTGTGTGAGTGTGTGATGTGATGACAGGGTGGGTGAGTGTGTGATGTGATGACAGGCTGAGTGAGTGTGAGATGTGATGACAGGATGAGTGAGAGTGTGATGTGATGACAGGGTGAGTGAGAGTGTGATGTGATGACAGGGTGAGTGAGTGTGTGATGTGATGACAGGGTGGGTGAGCGTGTGATGTGATGACAGGCTGAGTGAGCGTGTGATGTGATGACAGGATGAGTCAGTGCGTGATGTGATGACAGGGTGTGTGAGTATGTGATGTGATGACAGGGTGTGTGAGTGTGTGATGTGATGAGAAGCTGAGTGAGTGTGATGTGATGTGATGAGAAGCTGAGTGAGTGTGATGTGATGTGATGACAGGCTGAGTGACTGTGTGATGTGATGACAGGGTGTGTGAGTGTGTGATGTGATGACAGGGTGAATGTGTCTTCAGTGGACCTTGGTGATGTTTGTGATAATAAAGGAATCCTGGGGGTGTTCACCTTCGCTGGACGTGAGCGGACTCTGACTCTGGAGCTGAGTGTGACGCTCTGCTTTCGGAGGAAGAGGAGGCTGAGTGTCCAGATTTTTCTCCACAAACCCGTCCAGACTGTTCTTGGACTGAAACACAGGAAACATCCCTGCATTTTATTCACTTAACTAACAAGGATACAGTATCAAGGATGTTTTAATGTCTAATAAAAATCCTAATAATTTATAAGAACTTCTCTGTGATTTAATAGAATATCTCAAATGTATTCTTCAACTAAGCATTGAGTAAAACGTCTTCACTACATGTTTCATACCACATTCCATTCCATATCACATTTAAATCATGACACCATGCTCCATACCACCTTAAAAACACAACATCCTGCACATTACCACCTTAAATGCAGCCATGTTAGTGCAATTACATTCTCATGCAGGGGTGAAAGAATGTATCTGCTCCACGATTTAAGGTGGAATCAAACATTTCAAACATTGAGAAATAAGAAGCTTAGGAATTATATGATGGAAGGATGACTGAGTGATGTAATGAGGGATGACAGAGTGATGTGATGAATAGATAAATGATGTGATAAATGGATGACTGAGTGATGTGATTGAGGGATGACTGAGTGATGTGATTGAGGTATGACTGAGTGAGATGATGGAGGAATTACTGTGATGTAATGAGGGATGACAGTGATGTTATAATGGATGACTGAGTGATGTAATAAGGGATGACTGAGTGATGTGATTGAGGTATGACTGAGTGATGTGATTGAAGAATGACTGAGTGATGTGATAAAGGGATGACTGAGTGTTGTAATGAGGGATGACAGAGTGATGTGATGGATGACTAAATTATGTGATAAAGGGATGACTGAGTGATGTAATAAGGGATGACTGAGTGATGTGATTGAGGTATGACTGAGCAATGTGATAAAGGGATGACTGAATGATGTGATTGAGAGATGACAGTGATGTAATAAGGGATGACTGAGTGATGTGATGAAGGGAAGTCTGAGTGATGTGATGAAGGGATGACTGATTGATGTAATAAGGGATGACTGGGTGATGTCATTGAGGTATGACTGAGTGAAGTGATTGAAGAATGACTGAGTGATGTGATAAAGGGATGACTGAGTGATGTAATGAGGGATGACAGTGATGTAATGAGGGATGACTGAGTGATGTAATAAGGGATGACAGAGTGATGTGATGGGTGACTGAGTGATGTAATAAGGGATGACTGAGTGATGTGATGAAAGGATGAGAGTATAAACTGACCTTTGCTCTGAGGATGGATGCGTGAACTCCGTTGTCGCTGAGTTTGACCGTCACACTGCGGTCACTCAGAGCTGGACGGAGGAACGGAGCTTTAACTGGAACAAACACCTTCTTCCTGGGCTCCACCATATACCTACACACACACACACACATATAAAATGATGATATCCTCCTATCTGCCTTTCCTGATCAACTATATTAGGAATAAATGGACAGGAATCAAGGAAAATGTTTTATAGGTGAACTGTCCCTTAGAACACTACAGAGAGCTTGAAGAGTAAAACCACTTTCTCTCTCCTTCTCTATTGTTCTCTCCACAATTAAAATCCTTCAGCACATATGGTTTTCATCGTAGATGTGTGGGTGTGTGTTCTCAGGACACACACACACAAACACACACAGTCCCTACAGATGTCCATTGTTTTCTAAATCCTCCCATTAGTCGTCTCTACAGACCCAGCCCCGCTCTCCCTCTGCCACTCACACACTTTATGTAGAAACACACACACAGTCTTAAACTGCCTGAAGTTTGGGGACAGTAAGCTACAAACCCAGCTCCAAAACAGCAGTGTTAGCACGAAATACAATACACTAATTGACAGATTCAAATTTATTGTCACTACTCAGTACAAGGCAATGAAAAACGTTAGCATCTACCAGTGCAAATAGTAGCACAGTGCTTATGTTGTGTTTGGTAATGTATTGTAATGTAGTATACTTGAGTTATAATAATGTAGGGTAGCATACAGTACAGCAGCATGAGTTATAATAACGTAGGGTAACGTTGAGTACGGTGGCATGAGTTATAATAACGTAGGGTAACATACAGTACGGCAACATGAATTACAATAACGTAGGGTAATAAAATAATCTAAAGTATTTTTTTCCTTTTCCTTTTTCTCCCTTAGTGGGTGGATCAATACGTGATGGAGGTGTTGTACTGTGCCCTGTGTGTGGTTTAGTATCAATGCTGTGTGTATACAGTTTCTCTCTTCCATACTGAGGGACTACTTTTTCTCACTGTTGTGGGAGGAAGGATACCTGATGAAGGTGTGTAATGCGCCCTCTGTGTATTTTCGTAACAGTGCTTTGTGTATTCAATTTTTTTCTGTAACGTACAGTACGGCAGTATGAGTTACAATAACGTAGGGTAACGTACAGTACGGCGGTATGAGTTACAATAAAGTAGGGTAACGTACAGTACGGCGGTATGAGTTATAATAACGTAGGGTAACGTACAATACGGCAGTATGAGTTATAATAACGTAGGGTAACGTACAATACGGCAGTATGAGTTACAATAAAGTAGGGTAACGTACAGTACGGCGGTATGAGTTATAATAACGTAGGGTAACGTACAGTACGGCGGTATGAGTTATAATAACGTAGGGTAACGTTCAATACGGCAGTATGAGTTATAATAACGTAGGGTAACGTACAGTACGGCGGTATGAGTTACAATAAAGTAGGGTAACGTACAGTACGGCGGTATGAGTTATAATAACGTAGGGTAACGTACAGTACGGCGGTATGAGTTATAATAACGTAGGGTAACGTACAATACGGCAGTATGAGTTATAATAACGTAGGGTAACGTACAGTACGGCAGTATGAGTTACAATAACGTAGGGTAACGTACAGTACGGCGGTATGAGTTATAATAAAGTAGGGTAACGTACAGTACGGCGGTATGAGTTATAATAACGTAGGGTAACGTACAGTACGGCAGTATGAGTTACAATAACGTAGGGTAATGTACAGTACGGCGGTATGAGTTACAATAACGTAGGGTAACGTACAGTACGGCGGCATGAGTTACAATAACGTAGGGTAACACAGTACAGCGGCATGAATTACAATAATGTAGGGTAACATACAGTACAGCAGCATGAATTACAATAATGTAGGGTAACATACAGTATGGTGGTATGAGTTATAATAACGTAGGGTAACGTACAGTACGGGGAATGAGTTACAATAATGTAGGGTAACAGTACGGCGGCATGAGTTACAATAACGTAGGGTAACGTACAGTACGACAGTATGAGTTACAATAACGTAGGGTAATGTACAGTACGGCAGTATGAGTTACAATAAAGTAGGGTAACGTACAGTACGGCGAATGAGTTACAATAACGTAGGGTAACAGTACGGCGGCATGAATTACAATAACGTAGGGTAACAGTACGGCGGCATGAGTTACAATAACGTAGGGTAACGTACAGTACGGCAGTATGAGTTACAATAACGTAGGGTAATGTACAGTACGGCAGTATGAGTTACAATAAAGTAGGGTAACGTACAGTACGGCGAATGAGTTACAATAACGTAGGGTAACAGTACGGCGGCATGAATTACAATAATGTAGGGTAACGTACAGTACGGCGAATGAGTTACAATAACGTAGGGTAACGTACAGTACGGCGGTATGAGTTATAATAACGTAGGGTAACGTACAGTACGGCGAATGAGTTACAATAATGTAGAGTAATATATAATAATTGTGTAACGTACAATACGATGGTGTACATTGATGTAGGAAAATGTAGAATGTGCTAAAATGACTCACAGTGGAAGGTGTGGTCAGAGTGTGTGTGTGTGTGTGTGTGTGTGTGTGTGTGTGTGAGAGAGAGAGCGAGAGAGAGTGTGTGTGTGTGTGTGTACGTACCTTGGAGCTAAAGGACTACACAGAACATGCTTCACATTGCCACAGCAACCACGAGTA